>NC_092333.1:714483181-714785000 GCF_046630445.1 Rutidosis leptorrhynchoides
CTTTTAATATATTTTGATGTTTTAAGTTTATTAAGTCAGCTGTCCTCATTAGTAACCTACAACTAGTTGTCCACAGTTAGATGTACAGAAATAAATCGATAAATATTATCTTGAATCAATCCACTACCCAGTGTATACGTATCTCAGTATTGATCACAACTCAAACTATATATATTTTGGAATCAACCTCAACCCTGTATAGCTAACTCCAACATTCACATATAGAGTGTCTATGGTTGTTCCGAAATATATATAGATGTATCGACATGATAGGTCGAAACATTGTATACGTGTCTATGGTATCTCAAGATTACATAATATACAATACAAGTTGATTAAGTTATGGTTGGAATAGATTTGTTACCAATTTTCACGTAGCTAAAATGAGAAAAAATTATCCAATCTTGTTTTACCCATAACTTCTTCATTTTAAATCCGTTTTGAGTGAATCAAATTGCTATGGTTTCATATTGAACTCTATTTTATGAATCTAAACAGAAAAAGTATAGGTTTATAGTCGGAAAAATAAGTTACAAGTCGTTTTTGTAAAGGTAGTCATTTCAGTCGAAAGAACGACGTCTAGATGACCATTTTAGAAAACATACTTCCACTTTGAGTTTAACCATAATTTTTGGATATAGTTTCATGTTAATAATAAAAATCATTTTCTCAGAATAACAACTTTTAAATCAAAGTTTATCATAGTTTTTAATTAACTAACCCAAAACAGCCCGCGGTGTTACTACGACGGCGTAAATCCGGTTTTACGGTTTTTTTCGTGTTTCCAGGTTTTAAATCATTAAGTTAGCATATCATATAGATATAGAACATGTGTGTAGTTAATTTTAAAAGTCAAGTTAGAAGGATTAACTTTTGTTTGCGAACAAGTTTAGAATTAACTAAACTATGTTCTAGTGATTACGAGTTTAAACCTTCGAATAAGATAGTTTTATATATATGAATCGAATGATGTTATGAACATCATTACTACCTCAAGTTTAGTAGGTAAAACTACTGGAAGTGACAAGAAATAATCTAGCTTCAAAGGATCTTGGATGACTTGAAAGTTCTTGAAGTAGGATCATGACACAAAAACAAGTTCAAGTAAGATTTTTACTCGAATTAAGATAGTTTATAGTTATAGAAATTGAATCAAAGTTTGAATATGAATATTACCTTGAATAATAAAGATAACCTACTGTATATAACAAAGGTTTCTTGATCTTAGATGATTACTTGGAATGGATTAGAAAGCTTGGAAGTAAATTAGTAAACTTGAAGGGATTTTTGAAGTGTTCTTGAAGTGTTCTTCCTATGATGATTATAGCTTGATTCTTGAAGTGATTTTTGATGAAGATGATGATTAAATACTAGAAAAATACGTTCATAATAGTGTGTGTGTGTGTGTTGAGAGAGAATTAGAAAGAGAATTGGAAGTGAAATGGAGTGAATGATGAGTGGTAATTGGTGAGTGGTGAGTGGGGTTAAAAGGAGTTCTAGTTAGTTGACTAGCTCATGGTAGAAGTTAAAATTGATTAGTCATACATGACATAATCAAGAGTGGAATCCCATGCTAGTTCCTATTGGTATATACTTATAGTAAGTACGTTTTGAAGCTGTGTATAATACGGGTAAGAATACGACTAGAATTCTTGATGAAAGAAAAGAATGGAAAAGTAACTGTAACCATTTTTGTTAAGTATGAGTGTTTTGATATATGTCTTGAAGTCTTCCAAAAGTATTTTAATACATCTAAATACACTACATGTATATACATTTTAACTGAGTCGTTAAGTCATCGTTAGTCGTTACATGTAAGTGTTGTTTTGAAACCTTTAAGTTAACGATCTCAATTAATGTTGTTAACCCATTGTTTATTATATCTAATGAGATGTTAAATTATTATATTATCATGATATTATGATATATTAATATATCTTAATATGATATATATATACATTTAAATGTCGTTACAACGATAATCGTTACATATATGTCTCGTTTCGAAATCCTTAAGTTAGTAGTCTTGTTTATATGTATATAACTCATTGTTAATATACTTATGGAGATACTTACTTATCATAATCTCATGTTAACCATATGTATATCCATATATATATCGTCATGTCGTTTTTACAAGTTTTAACATTCGTGAATCGCCGGTCAACTTGGGTGGTCAATTGTCTATATGAAACATACTTCAATTAATCAAGTCTTAACAATTTTGATTGCTTAACATGTTGGAAACATTTAATCATGTAAATATCAATCTCAATTAATATATATAAACATGTAAAAGTTCGGGTCACTACAGTACCTACCCGTTAAATATATTTCGTCCTGAAATTTTAAGCTGTTGAAGGTGTTGACGAATCTTCTGGAAATAGATGCGGGTATTTCTTCTTCATCTGATCTTCACGCTCCCAGTTGAACTCGGGTCCTCTACGAGCATTCCATCGAACCTTAACAATTGGTATCTTGTTTTGCTTAAGTCTTTTAACCTCACGATCCATTATTTCGACGGGTTCTTCGATGAATTGGAGTTTTTCGTTGATTTGGATTTCATCTAACGGAATAGTGAGATCTTCTTTAGCAAAACATTTCTTCAAATTCGAGACGTGGAAAGTGTTATGTACAGCCGCGAGTTGTTGAGGTAACTCAAGTCGGTAAGCTACTGGTCCGACACGATCAATAATCTTGAATGGTCCAATATACCTTGGATTTAATTTCCCTCGTTTACCAAATCGAACAACGCCTTTCCAAGGTGCAACTTTAAGCATGACCATCTCTCCAATTTCAAATTCTATATCTTTTCTTTTAATGTCAGCGTAGCTCTTTTGTCGACTTTGGGCGGTTTTCAACCGTTGTTGAATTTGGATGATCTTCTCGGTAGTTTCTTGTATAATCTCCGGACCCGTAATCTGTCTATCTCCCACTTCACTCCAACAAATCGGAGACCTGCACTCTCTACCATAAAGTGCTTCAAACGGCGCCATCTCAATGCTTGAATGGTAGCTGTTGTTGTAGGAAAATTCTGCTAATGGTAGATGTCGATCCCAACTGTTTCTGAAATCAATAACACATGCTCGTAGCATGTCTTCAAGCGTTTGTATCGTCCTTTCGCTCTGCCCATCAGTTTGTGGATGATAGGCAGTACTCATGTCTAGACGAGTTCCTAATGCTTGCTGTAATGTCTGCCAGAATCTTGAAATAAATCTGCCATCCCTATCAGAGATAATAGAGATTGGTATTCCATGTCTGGAGATGACTTCCTTCAAATACAGTCGTGCTAACTTCTCCATCTTGTCATCTTCTCTTATTGGCAGGAAATGTGCTGATTTGGTGAGACGATCAACTATTACCCAAATAGTATCAAAACCACTTGCAGTCCTTGGCAATTTAGTGATGAAATCCATGGTAATGTTTTTCCATTTCCATTCCGGGAATTCGGGTTGTTGAAGTAGACCTGATGCTTTCTGATGCTCAGCTTTGACCTTAGAACACGTCAAACATTCTCCCACGTATTTAGCAACATCGGCTTTCATACCCGGCCACCAAAAATATTTCCTGAGATCCTTGTACATCTTCCCCGTTTCAGGATGTATTGAGTATATGGTTTTATGAGCTTCTCTAAGTACCATTTCTCTCATATCTCCAAATTTTGGTACCCTAATCCTTTCAGCCCTATACCGGGTTCCGTCTTCTCGAATATTAAGATGTTTCTCCGATCCTTTGGGTATTTCATCCTTTAAATTTCCCTCTTTTAAAACTCCTTGTTGCGCCTCCTTTATTTGAGTAGTAAGGTTATTATGAATCATTATATTCATAGATTTTACTCGAATGGGTTCTCTGTCCTTCCTGCTCAAGGCATCGGCTACCACATTTGCCTTTCCCGGGTGGTAACGAATCTCAAAGTCGTAATCATTCAATAATTCAATCCACCTACGCTGCCTCATATTCAGTTGTTTTTGATTAAATATGTGTTGAAGACTTTTGTGGTCGGTATATATAATACTTTTGACACCATATAAGTAGTGCCTCCAAGTCTTTAATGCAAAAACAACCGCGCCTAATTCCAAATCATGTGTCGTATAATTTTGTTCGTGAATCTTCAATTGTCTAGACGCATAAGCAATCACCTTCGTTCGTTGCATTAATACACAACCGAGACCTTGCTTTGATGCATCACAATAAATCACAAAATCATCATTCCCTTCAGGCAATGACAATATAGGTGCCGTAGTTAGCTTTTTCTTCAATAACTGAAACGCTTTCTCTTGTTCATCATTCCATTCAAATTTCTTCCCTTTATGCGTTAATGCAGTCAAGGGTTTTGCTATTCTGGAAAAGTCTTGGATGAACCTTCTGTAGTAACCAGCTAGTCCTAAAAACTGGCGTATGTGTTTCGGAGTTTTCAGGGTTTCCCACTTTTCAACAGTTTCTATCTTTGCCGGATCCACCTTAATACCTTCTTTGTTCACTATGTGACCGAGGAATTGAACTTCTTCCAACCAAAATGCACACTTTGAAAACTTAGCGTACAATTCTTCCTTCCTCAATACTTCTAACACCTTTCTCAAATGTTCACCGTGTTCTTGGTCATTCTTTGCGTAAATAAGTATGTCATCATTGAAAACAATGACAAACTTGTCAAGGTATGGTCCACACACTCGGTTCATAAGGTCCATGAACACAGCTGGTGCATTAGTTAAACCAAACGGCATGACCATAAACTCGTAATGACCGTAACGTGTTCTGAAAGCAGTCTTTGGAATATCATCTTCTTTCACCCGCATTTGATGATACCCGAAACGTAAGTCAATCTTTGAATAAACAGACGAGCCTTGTAGTTGATCAAATAAGTCGTCGATTCTCGGTAGTGGGTAGCGGTTCTTGATGGTAAGTTTGTTCAACTCTCGGTAGTCGATACACAACCTAAATGTACCATCTTTCTTCTTGACAAACAAAACAGGAGCTCCCCACGGTGATGTGCTTGGTCGAATGAAACCACGCTCTAAAAGTTCTTGTAATTGGCTTTGCAGTTCTTTCATCTCGCTGGGTGTGAGTTTGTAAGGAGCACGAGCTATTGGTGCAGCTCCTGGTACAAGATCTATTTGAAATTCAACGGATCGCTGTGGGGGTAATCCCGGTAATTCTTTCGGAAATACATCGGGAAATTCTTTTGCAATGGGAACATCATTGATGCTCTTTTCTTCAGTTTGTACTTTTTCGACGTGTGCTAGAACAGCATAGCAACCTTTTCTTATTAGTTTTTATGCCTTCAAATTACTAATAATATGTAGCTTCGTGTTGCCCTTTTCTCCGTACACCATTAAGGGTTTTCCTTTTTCTCGTATAATGCGAATTGCATTTTTGTAACAAACGATCTCTGCTTTCACTTCTTTCAACCAGTCCATACCGATTATCACATCAAAACTCCCTAACTCTACTGGTATCAAATCAATCTTAAATGTTTCGCTAACCAGTTTAATTTCTCGATTCCGACATATATTATCTGCTGAAATTAATTTACCATTTGCTAATTCGAGTAAAAATTTACTATCCAAAGGCATCAATGGACAACTTAATTTAGCACAAAAATCTCTACTCATATAGCTTCTATCCGCACCCGAATCAAATAAAACATAAGCAGATTTATTGTCAATAAGAAACGTACCCGTAACAAGCTCCGGGTCTTCCTGTGCCTCTGCCGCATTAATATTGAAAACTCTTTCGCGGCCTTGTCCATTCGTGTTCTCTTGGTTCGGGCAATTTATAATAATGTGGCCCGGTTTTCCACATTTATAACAAACTACATTGGCATAACTTGCTCCGACACTACTTGCTCCGCCATTACTCGTTCCGACACCATTTGTTCCTTTCGTTCTATTAACCCCTGGTCCGTAGACCTCACACTTCGCTGCGCTATGACCATTTCTTTTACACTTTTTGCAAAATTTGGTGCAGAACCCCGAGTGATACTTTTCACACCTTTGGCATAGCTGCTTCTGATTGTTGTTGTTGTTGCGGTTATTATTGTTGTTGGGATGATTGTTGTAGTTGCTGTTGTTGTTGTTGTTGTTGTTGTTGTTGGGCCATTTGTTGTAGTTGCGATTGATGTTGCGATTGTTGGGATAATTGTTGCGATTATTGTTGTAATTGCTGTTGTTGTTGTATTGGTGATTCTTATCACCGTTTTCCTCCCACTTTCTTTTGACTTGCTTCACATTGGCCTCTTCAGCAGTCTGTTCTTTAATTCTTTCTTCAATCTGGTTCACTAGTTTGTGAGCCATTCTACATGCCTGTTGTATGGAGGCGGGCTCGTGTGAACTTATATCTTCTTGGATTCTTTCCGGTAATCCTTTCACAAACGCGTCGATCTTCTCTTCCTCATCTTCGAATGCTCCCGGACACAATAGGCACAATTCTGTGAATCGTCTTTAGTACGTGGTAATATCAAATCCTTGGGTTCGTAACCCTCTAAGTTCTGTCTTGAGCTTATTGACCTCGGTTCTGGGACGGTACTTCTTGTTCATCAAGTGCTTGAATGCTGACCACGGTAGTGCGTACGCATCATCTTGTCCCACTTGCTCTAGATAGGTATTCCACCATGTTAACGCAGAACCTGTGAAGGTATGCGTAGCGTACTTCACTTTGTCCTCTTCAGTACACTTACTTATGGCAAACACCGATTCGACCTTCTCGGTCCACCGTTTCAATCCGATCGGTCCTTCGGTTCCATCAAATTCCAAAGGTTTGCAGGCAGTGAATTCTTTGTAGGTGCATCCTACACGATTTCCTGTACTGCCAGATCCAAGGTTATTGTTGGTATGTAGCGCAGCCTGTACTGCGGCTATGTTTGAAGCTAGAAAAGTACGGAATTCCTCTTCATTCATATTCACGGTGTGTCGAGTAGTCGGTGCCATTTCCTTCAAAATAGTTAAATGGAACAAGTTAATCATACAGAATATTAAGAGTAGTTAATAGTATTTCGTAGCATAATATGAACTCATTTATAAAAGCTTTTTCTTCATATTAGCGTTTTATAAGTTTAAATTCAGGTAGTACCTACCCGTTAAGTTCATACTTAGTAGCTAATATACAATTCAACTACTACAATTCTATATGAAAAACTGATTGTAATAATATTTCGCGTTCAAACTTTTATACAATATTTTACAAACTTACAATACCGCTTATTTTACATAAAGCATGAAATATAGCACACAATAACTTTGATACAAGATAGTTGTGAAGATAATTCTAGCTAGTACACAAGTCGTTCAGCAAAGGCAATAAAGACACGTAATTCATACGTCCAGAAACAAGTCATGCATTCTGGTTTTACTAGGACTACTTCCCATCCTTGGTCTTGTGGAACATAACCGTTATGGCCGTTGATAAGACAGCGTGTTGTGAGGTCGTCAAAGGGATGAGGGTTACGTAATGACCAACAGTCTCGTAATAACCTAAAAACCTCATTTCTTACCCCAATTACCGACTCCGTCACTTGTGGGAACGTTTTGTTTAATAGTTGTAGCCCGATGTTCTTGTTCTCACTTTGGTGAGAAGCGAACATTACTAACCCGTAAGCATAACATGCTTCTTTATGTTGCATGTTAGCCACTTTTTCTAAATCACGAAATCCTATATTCGGATATACTGAGTCAAAATAATTTTTTAACCCGTTGCGTAAAATAGCATTTGGGTTCCCCGCAATATATGCGTCAAAGTAAACACATCGTAACTTATGGATTTCCCAATGTGATATCCCCCATCTTTCGAACGAAAGTCTTTTATAAACCAAGGCATTCTTGGAACGTTCTTCGAATGTCTTACAAACTGATCTCGCCTTAAATAGTTGTGCCGAGGAATTCTGACCGACTCTAGACAAGATTTCATCAATCATGTCTCCGGGTAGGTCTCTTAAAATATTGGGTTGTCTATCCATTTTATGTTTTTATACTGTAAAATAGACAAGAGTTAGATTCATAAAAAAAATACTTATTAATACAAGCAATTTTTACATATATCATAAAGCATAAGCACACTATATTACATATATTACACCACACGAATACAACTATCTTATTCCGACTCGCTCGTTTCTTCTTGTTCGGTTTTGGTTCGTTTTGCCAAGTTTCTAGGGATATATGATGTTCCCCTAATACGAGCCGTCGTTGTCCACATTGGTTTAGGAAAACCTGGTGGTTTAGAGGTTCCCGGGTCATTGTTACAACTTAAGGGCTTCGGGGGTTGACGATACATATAAAGTTCATCGGGGTTGAAATTAGATTTCTCTATTTTTATGCCCTTTCCCTTATTATTTTCTTTTGCCTTTTTAAATTCAGTTGGGGTAATTTCTATAACATCATCGGAATTCTCGTCGGAATCCGATTCATCGGAGAATTGGTAATCCTCCCAATATTTTGCTTCTTTGGCGGAAACACCATTGACCATAATTAACCTTGGTCGGTTGGTTGAGGATTCTCTTTTACTTAACCGTTTTATTATTTCCCCCACCGGTTCTATTTCTTCTTCCGGTTCCGATTCTTCTTCCGGTTCCGATTCTTCTTCCGGTTCCGACTCTTCTTCCGGTTCCTCTTCGGGAACTTGTGAATCAGTCCACGAATCATTCCAATTTACATTTGACTCTTCATTATTATTAGGTGAGTCAATGGGACTTGTTCTAGAGGTAGACATCTATCACATAATATCAAACACGTTAAGAGATTAATATATCACATAATATTCATATGTTAAAAATATATAGTTTCCAACAAAAATGTTAAGCAATCATTTCTAAAGAAAACACGGTCGAAGTCCAGACTCACTAATGCATCCTAACAAACTCGATAAGACACACTAATGCAAATTTTCTGCTTCTCTAAGACCAACGCTCTGATACCAACTGAAATGTCCCGTTCTTATTGATTAAAAACGTTCCATATTAATTGATTTCGTTGCGAGGTTTTGACCTCTATATGAGACGTTTTTCAAAGACTGCATTCATTTTTAAAACAAACCATAACCTTTATTTCATAAATAAAGGTTTAAAAAGCTTTACGTAGATTATCAAATAATGATAATCTAAAATATCCTGTTTACACACGACCATTACATAATGGTTTACAATACAAATATGTTACATCGAAATCAGTTTCTTGAATGCAGTTTTTACACAATATCATACAAACATGGACTCCAAATCTTGTACTTATTTTAGTATGCAACAGCGGAAGCTCTTAGTATTCACCTGAGAATAAACATGCTTTAAACGTCAACAAAAATGTTGGTGAGTTATAGGTTTAACCTATATATATCAAATCGTAACAATAGACCACAAGATTTCATATTTCAATACACATCCCATACATAGAGATAAAAATCATTCATATGGTGAACACCTGGTAACCGACATTAACAAGATGCATATATATAAGAATATCCCCATCATTCCGGGACACCCTTCGGATATGATATAAATTTCGAAGTACTAAAGCATTCGGTACTTTGGATGAGGTTTGTTAGGCCCAATAGATCTATCTTTAGGATTCGCGTCAATTAGGGTGTCTGTTCCCTAATTCTTAGATTACCAGACTTAATAAAAAGGGGCATATTCGATTTCGATAATTCAACCATAGAATGTAGTTTCACGTACGTGTGTCTATTTTGTAAATCATTTATAAAATCTACATGTATTCTCATCCCAAAAATATTAGATTTTAAAAGTGGGACTATAACTCACTTTCACAGATTTTTACTTCGTCGGGAAGTAAGACTTGGCCACTGGTTGATTCACGAACCTATAACAATATATACATATATATTAAAGTATGTTTAAAATATATTTACAACACTTTTAATATATTTTGATGTTTTAAGTTTATTAAGTCAGCTGTCCTCGTTAGTAACCTACAACTAGTTGTCCACAGTTAGATGTACAGAAATAAATCGATAAATATTATCTTGAATCAATCCACGACCCAGTGTATACGTATCTCAGTATTGATCACAACTCAAACTATATATATTTTGGAATCAACCTCAACCCTGTATAGCTAACTCCAACATTCACATATAGAGTGTCTATGGTTGTTCCGAAATATATATAGATGTGTCGACATGATAGGTCGAAACATTGTATACGTGTCTATGGTATCTCAAGATTACATAATATACAATACAAGTTGATTAAGTTATGGTTGGAATAGATTTGTTACCAATTTTCACGTAGCTAAAATGAGAAAAATTATCCAATCTTGTTTTACCCATAACTTCTTCATTTTAAATCCTTTTTGAGTGAATTAAATTGCTATGGTTTCATATTGAACTCTATTTTATGAATCTAAACAGAAAAAGTATAGGTTTATTGTCGGAAAAATAAGTTACAAGTCATTTTTGTAAAGGTAGTCATTTTAGTCGAAAGAACGACGTCTAGATGACCATTTTAGAAAACATACTTCCACTTTGAGTTTAACCATAATTTTTGGATATAGTTTCATGTTCATAATAAAAATTATTTTCTCAGAATAACAACTTTTAAATCAAAGTTTATCATAGTTTTTAATTAACTAACCCAAAACAGCCCGCGGTGTTACTACGACGGCGTAAATCCGGTTTTACGGTGTTTTTCGTGTTTCCAGGTTTTAAATCATTAAGTTAGCATATCATATAGATATAGAACATGTATGTAGTTAATTTTAAAAGTCGAGTTAGAAGGATTAACTTTTGTTTGCGAACAAGTTTAGAATTAACTAAACTATGTTCTAGTGATTACGAGTTTAAACCTTCGAATAAGATAGTTTTATATATATGAATCGAATGATGTTATGAACATCATTACTACCTCAAGTTTAGTAGGTAAACCTACTGGAAGAGACAAGAAATGATCTAGCTTCAAAGGATCTTGGATGACTTGAAAGTTCTTGAAGTAGGATCATGACACAAAAACAAGTTCAAGTAAGATTTTTACTCGAATTAAGATAGTTTATAGTTATAGAAATTGAATCAAAGTTTGAATATGAATATTACCTTGAATAAGAAAGATAACCTACTGTATATAACAAAGGTTTCTTGATCTTAGATGATTACTTGGAATGGATTAGAAAGCTTGGAAGTAAATTAGTAAACTTGAAGGGATTTTTGAAGTGTTCTTGAAGTGTTCTTCCTATGATGATTATAGCTTGATTCTTGAAGTGATTTTTGATGAAGATTCTAACGACCCGTCCTAATCTACAAGGACGAATACATTACATTTGGTTACATTGCGAGGTACTAGACCTCTATATGATACATTTTACAAACATTGCATTCGTTTTTGAAAAGACAATCTTTCATTACATCGAAAGTTGGCGACATGCATACCATTTTATAATATATCTAACTATAATTGACTTAATAATAATCTTGGTGAACTCAACTACTCGAATGCAACGTCTTTTGAAATATGTCCTTAATGACTCCAAGTAATGTCTCTAAAATGAGCAAGTGCACAGCGGAAGATTTCTTTCATACCTGAGAATAAACATGCTTTAAAGTGTCAACCAAAAGGTTGGTGAGTTCATTAGTTTAACATAAATAATCCTTTCCTAATTTTAATAGACCACACGATTTCATACTTCCATTTCTCATAATCATACGTCCCATGCATAGAGACAAAAATATCATTCATATGGATTGAACACCTGGTAACCGACATTCACAATATGTATATAAGAATATCCCCATCATTCCGGGATCCTCCTTCGGACATGATATAAATTTCGAAGTACTAAAGCATCCGGTACTTTGGATGGGGCTTGTTGGGCCCGATAGATCTATCTTTAGAGTTCGCGTCAATTAGGGTGTCTGTTCCCTAATTCTTAGATTACCAGACTTAATAAAAAGGGGCCTATTCGATTTCGATCATTCAACCATATAATGTAGTTTCAATTACTTGTGTCTATTTCGTAAAACAGTTATAAAAACAGCGCATGTATTCTCAGTCCCAAAAATATATATTGCAAAAGCATTTAAAAAGGGATTAATGAAACTCACTATAATGTATTTTGTAGTAAAAATACATATGACGACATTGAACAATGCAGGGTTGGCCTCGGATTCACGAACCTATATCAAGTATTAACACATTATAGTATAAATCAATTAAGTTTATATATTTGTTATGTATTAATTATTCTTATAATATATTATGATACTTATTTGATATTTAATTAATGTTATATCAATAATATTAGTTGAAACATAATTTTTATGTAATATTAGTATATTTTGTGTTATAATATATTTACATATATATCTTTTGTTTTGCAAAATTAATAATCGTAGAAATACCTGACTAAGGGTAATAATAATAATACTAATAGTATGATACTAGTAATAATAATGATAATAATGATTATCATACTTATATGGTGATAATAATATTTATATTTATAATACTAATAATAACAATCATAATAACAATACTATTAAATGATCATAAATTCTTATTTTAGTAATAATAATAGTAATAATTATATTACTACTAATAATAACAATAATAATAATAATATTAATTTTAGAAATGAGAACTACCTTCAAAGAGCTTTTCTAAAAAAAACTGCCCCAAACAGGGCTCGAACTCGAGACCTCTCGCCCACCAGCAAACACCCTTAACCATTCTGCCATCCATATTTTTCTGACTTATAAGGCAACCCAAACATATATATCTAGTATTTCTTTCATCTTAGTTCATCATCTTCTTCACCAAGTTTAAAATCAAACGGGAGCAAAAACTCAACAACAATCGAACGGGTTTTCATTTATGACTTGTAAACTACATGAAAAAAAAAATGTGTTCATGATATAAAAAAAAATGAGAAAAAAAAACACAAAAAATGCTACTACTTGCTCGTAGCTAGAAAAAAAAAATTTTGTTTTCAATTTTGAGTTCGTTTTGGACAATCTTTACAACATGAAACATGTTTCAAATCATTCCTAAAATCTATCAAAATCATCAATTTAACTTAAAACATCAAAACAAGCTCTAATTTCTCCAAGAACAAAACAGTTGACTTTTGACAATTTAACTTTGACTCGCAAATTCGAATTCGTTATTAAGAATTGGAACTTGAGATTTTGCAGGAAGTTTAAGTAAATGATTCCTAACAACTCTGCATTTTTAGTTTTTGAAATTTGTTTCGAATTTACGTTAGTGTATATTACTGTGAAGAACTCAAGAACTCAAAAATTGATTTTTAGATTAATAGTGTTATAGGTTATGATTACAACATGAATTGTGTTGCAAATCATTCCTATAATCTTTATGGATCATCAAATTAACTGGAGATATCAAAACAAACTCGAATTTGATTCAAGAACACTTAGTTGACTTTTAAAACCAAAACTTTGACTCCAAAATTAGAGATTAATAAAAAGAATTGAGGATTGAAAACTTACAGATAGTTTAGATAGATGATTCCTAACAAGACTGTATTATTACATTTTGAAAATTCATTCAAAATCAAAATATGATGAAAAAGATAAATGTACAGAGTGTGGAGCTTATTTTCTGGGTTTTTCAGTTTTATACAATCACTGAATGCAATAGACAATATATAGCAAAGGATTTCTGTTTTGAATTGTGATTGAAGCAGACTCATAACAAACTCTGACAGATACAAAAATCATATACAGTAGGGATGTGGATGTGAAACTGAATGGTACTAGTTCTTGATTCTTTTTTTTTTTTTAATTAAATTAATATTAATAATTGATAATATATTAATAATAATAATTATTATATAAGTACTAATGATACAAAATTCATAAAAATGATAATAATAATACTATTAGTGTTAATAATAATAAATTGTATTAGTTTCTAATAATTTGTACGTTGTCACCCGTCTTACGTCCCGGTTCCGGTTTCTCGAACGCATTTTCGTATGCTTAGAAAACTGATACCTTACATTTCGCGAATTGTACCTTTATTAATAATTAGATTTAAATTAATGGAAAACTAACCCACTCAAAGTGTAACTTAATCTTTTGAGTGTTTTGGTTATTTACTTCTATAAATCATAGTCTCGTTATTTATCAAAGCATATTTAATAATATTAAATCAAAACGTTTTATGACTAATTTGATATTATTATTCATCACTTTGTAAAATAAAAATATATTTTCATTTAAAATATAAACTTGTACATACCGTATATAATGGAAATATTAATGTAATAATATAATATTTAGTTTTTCAAAACTAATAATAGTTCAAAAGTTTATTTTAAATTCGTTTAGAAAATCTTATAACACGTAACGTTTATACTTTAAACTTAATTTGATATGATTCATTTATGCTCCAACGTTTAGTTTAATTTCCTTAAACTTTCTAAATAATATATCTTAATATCGATCAAATAAAATAACAAGTGTTGCTATCGTTTACATAAATAATTTGTAATCAGATATGTATTTAATATACATATACATGTTTTAAATACACGTTGCAAGTTATTTAAATATATCTTAACAATTAATATTCAACTTACGTTATCTAACAAAGACATTTTTAATAACCAAGTTATATTACATTGGAAAACGTTTTCGCACGTTTGTAAATAGATCAATCAAGTAATATGAAATTCAATTCTCCACTAACATTTGTCTGACACTAGATAAGTGATACTTTGTTTTCATTTGAAAATCACTTTATCATTTATTCCGAATACCGTTAAAAACAAACGATTTCTCAAATCAATGTGGACCTCATAACAGAGACTCGTAATCATAATTCAGTGTATCTGATAATTCAATCATATGATATTATCTTTTAATTTCGTCAATAACTATATTAACTTATATTGAAACAAAATACGTTCATGTAAAGTATTATATGTCTAATACTTTGTTAACGTTTTCAACTAATAAGTATATATTATATATACATATCAATATACACATAAATGTTCGTGAATCGTTGAGCAGAGTCAAAGGGTAATTGATTACATGAATATAGATTTCAAAACTTTCGAGACTCAACATTACAGATTTTGCTTATCGTGTCGGAAACATATAAAGATTAAAGTTTAAATTTGATCGGAAATTTCCGAGTCATCACAGTACCTACCCGTTAAAGAAATTTCGTCCCGAAATTTGATCGAGGTCGTCTTGCTAACTATAAAAATGTCTTCATGACGAATATGAGTCTATGAATAGAGTTTTATCATCATTGAGTAATATAGATAAAACAATTTGATTACGTGAAGAGTATAAGGGAAGCTATCGCAGGAGAGTGAAATGAGTAACTGTATATTCGTTTTAACCGATGACGTAGTTATGATTTGTTTCCGAATTTCATGGAATTTAAAGAAAATCTTTGCGATAAGATTTGGTTCTTTGGTAATTAAGGAAATTTGGATCTTCTTTGTTTAAATGCAATAATTTGTTGCGATCGCTCTGTCGGATATTTTACTATAAATCCATCCCCTTTGTTTCCTTATTTTCACAACTCACAACTTTTATTCTTTCTCCTCAATTCATACTTTAAAACATTCGTCAATATGCTCCATCCCGTTTTGATTCTTGATATACTCTTAACTTTCATATCTATCATTCTTCTTTTCCATCTACCGCCGGAAGAATCTATTCACTTATAATATACTCTGGGTTTTATAGTGTTCTTAGTTCTCCCGTGTCTTTATATTGCTATATGCATCGATATATACGGTTTATAAATTCTGGGTGGTTGTTGGGTTTTATATTTTTTCTTATATTTCGATGTCCCTACTTCTGTCTCCCCTAATCATTGTCATCCATTGTTAATGCTCTCTCCTATTTGTTGCGATTTATACCCCAATTTCTATTTCAGAGTTTTGTCCTTTCGTTTCTTCTTCTTGTGATTAAGCACCGCTTGTAATGGTCCAGAATTTGCAGATATGAATTTCGGAATGAACATTGTTAATGTTCTAAGAAGAAAATCGTAATGGTACAATCTTAATTTGATAAATTACCAGAATATCCGGAAAGATAGAACTATCAAGAAGATATGTTCTTAATATGTTTAGAGATTGGGTAGAATGTAAGAGTCGTGTAAATGGCACATGATGACGATATGTTCTGTGAATTATCACGTTCCATTAGAAACTCAGCATGACTTACTGTAATATAATCACGTTGATTAAATGTCATTATATTATACTAACTCATGCTTCAGTTCCCAACACTACTTCAAAATCATTTATATTTTCTACTCGAAGGTTTTAGAATTTAGAAACTAAAATAGTTTCTTTTATGATGTAACACAGATAACACGAAGAGATAACCAATTTCGGATAAGAAGAGTTTTGAAAATATCCTTAGAAATATCAAAGATATTTATGATGATATTTTCAGAATTTCTAAGATCGAAGGTTGATGAAGAAAGATTTTCCACAAGATTTAATATGAGTATAGAGCAAGGTTTTCTCTAAAGATTTCATTGGATACAGAATTATCTGGATTCTTTGAATATAGAGTTTGGTCCTTGTATTTGTCCTTGGCCTCCTTCATGGTTAGCTCAATCCATTTTCCAGTTCCAACTTTTCTGAGCTTTTCCAACATGCTATTCTTTATTATCAAACTTCTGGCTGTTAAGATCGTTTACAGTTTTTACTGCTTCATTCAGCTTTTTCAACATTTCGAGTATTGATTCATAGACTGGGTGCTTTTCATAATTTCAGAATGGAAGGTCATAATTCTAAGAGATAAAGGTTATATGTATACCTATAACTGTTGTTGTAGAATTATTACGGGATTCAAAATACTGATTGCTGATTCTCGGTAATTGGTATGACAATACTCGTTACAAGATGCAGACGAATATATGATAAGGTTTTAATGAACAGATATAATGGTTCTTCGAAGGGACTTAAGACAACGTGTAATGAAGTTGCTGGTAAGTTTACTGCTAATGTGGCGGAATATAAAAGGTTCCCCAACAACGATGGCGAAAGGCATGTTTATATATCAAGGCTATAATAAGGCTAATCCGAATGAAAGTCGAAGTTGACTTGCTGGAGCTGTGACAAAATTTGCTAATTGGGAAAGAGATTGCAAAGTTATTTTCGGCAATAACAACGTTAAAGGAATTAGCACAGCTCGTGTTAAATGTTTACTCAGTTTTCGAGAGTTTTCAGGTGCATAACTATACGCATCAATCTTTTCTTTCGTAGACGAAGTGCGGTTGGTTCATCCTCTCAATTGAGGTGTTTTCAAGAAATATGAAATGTTTGAACACAGATTGGAATCGTCAAGATACAAATGAGGTTTAAGATGAAATCAAGTGGCAACTTGAAGAATTTTTTAGTTTCATAGGTTATAATCAATATTTTAATTCATTTTAATTGTCCAATGTTTTTAGTCCACAGTCGATAGTCCACAGTTAACAATCCACTGATTCATATATAGTTTAATATATAATATTCGAATTAATTAATACGTATCGTGACCCGTATTCGTCTCAGACTCGATCACAACTCAAAGTATATATATATATATATATAGATGGGTCGATATGATATGTCAAAACATTGTATACGTGTCCCGATATTTAAAATGCGTAAATAACAGAATGACGATAAATAAAGTGCGTAAAATAAATAACAGAAATTAAATGACGATAAATAAAATTGCGAGAATGTAAATTGCGATAATTAAATTGCGATAAATAAAATGTAACCAGTTAGCTAGGAACAGTTAGCTAGGATCTTGTTAGCGTGATTTCTTAACAAAATTTCATATTGTTAATTAGTCTGTTTCTAATCAATTTTTATTGTGTCCATCATTTCTTCATTATGTCACTTGTTGGATTATGATAAATCAAAATCCAAATATGAAATTGGATGAATGTGGTTATTCTGTGGTGAACGGATTTGTATATTGGTGGAAGTAAGTAGGATAGTAAACGACTGTTGAATTAGATTCGAAGAATGTACAGTGTAACTTATTAATGTGAAATCTAAATATTTCTCGGGTATTACCTACCCGTTAAAATATTTTCACCATTAACAGTTTGTACACATGAATTTTTTTTTTTTTTAATTACAATCTTTATGAAAATATATATATACATATATATCTTCTTCAGATGTAATCATGGAATTAATGAGTCAATATGATATTAAACTCATTTGATTTACCGTTGGAACAAGAATATATAATCTCTAAAACATTAGAGATTACATAATCGCCATGTCGAACGAAGATAAATGATGTAGAACGATACGTAGAACGATAATTATACTCAAGGTATAGAATGAGACGTCGAGGCATGGGTTGTTGATGGCACTGGTGTTGTTATTGATGGTACTGTTGGTGCCGGTGATGTTGTTGAAGCTGGTAATTTTTGCACCATATTCTCCATATTGATTACTCAAGCGCGAAGTTCATTGACTTCTTCTATTATTCCGGGATGATTGTCGGTCGGTACGAGCGGATGAATAAGGTTTAGAATTTTAGATAGAATACAATCGTGGTGAGATATTTGGGAAATGGGGGTGAAAATGGTATTTCAGACTGGTTCGCCGGTAAGTGTTTCAGGTTCATTGCCAAGAGGTAAATTCGGTTGGTGGGTGGAAAGGATCACCTTCCTCTCGTCTCCATCGGTTAAGTCGACTACGAACCCATCAGATGAATTGTGGATGATTGATTGGTTGATTCATTTTGGTGACGTTGCCTCTGGAGCTTAGGTGAACATCCGTGTCGGAATAGCTGTCGGAATAACTATCGGATTAGCTATCGAAGTCTGAGGGACTCGAACTGGTTGAGGGATTCATCTCGTACGATCAGATGAAGTATTTTTGATAAGAAACAGATTATAGGATGTAGATTAGTACCCTGCAATACATAATTCACATATGCGTATTCAATACTAAAATCCCATATGTTACGGAGGAATCTACGGAAGTTGTCAGACAAAGTCTACAGTACAAGATATGCTAAGATATGAATTAGCAGATACGCTAAGATACGAATTTTGTCTATACACTATTCATGCAATCATTGCAGTAAGATGTGTCTAGACTAAGAATGATAAGCAGGTAATTTCCTAAGGATGATAAATAGATGATTTTCGACAAAAAATGATAAGCAAAACTTTTGACATGCAGACACGGTCGAAGTCCAGACTCACTATTGCATCCTAACGACTATCAGTTAGACTCACTAATGCAAGACCTGGTTCGCTAAGACCACCGCTCTGATACCAACTCTAACGACCCGTCCTAATCTACAAGGACGAATACATTACATTTGGTTACATTGCGAGGTACTAGACCTCTATATGATACATTTTACAAACATTGCATTCGTTTTTGAAAAGACAATCTTTCATTACATCAAAAGTTGGCGACATGCATACCATTTTATAATATATCTAACTATAATTGACTTAATGATAATCTTGGTGAACTCAACGACTCGAATGCAACGTCTTTTGAAATATGTCCTTAATGACTCCAAGTAATGTCTCTAAAATGAGCAAGTGCACAGCGGAAGATTTCTTTCATACCTGAGAATAAACATGCTTTAAAGTGTCAACCAAAAGGTTGGTGAGTTCATTAGTTTAACATAAATAATCCTTTCCTAATTTTAATAGACCACAAGATTTCATACTTCCATTTCTCATAATCATACGTCCCATGCATAGAGACAAAAATATCATTCATATGGATTGAACACCTGGTAACCGACATTCACAATATGTATATAAGAATATCCCCATCATTCCGGGATCCTCCTTCGGACATGATATAAATTTCGAAGTACTAAAGCATCCGGTACTTTGGATGGGGCTTGTTGGGCCCGATAGATCTATCTTTAGAGTTCGCGTCAATTAGGGTGTATGTTCCCTAATTCTTAGATTACCAGACTTAATAAAAAGGGGCCTATTCGATTTCGATCATTCAACCATATAATGTAGTTTCAATTACTTGTGTCTATTTCGTAAAACAGTTATAAAAACAGCGCATGTATTCTCAGTCCCAAAAATATATATTGCAAAAGCATTTAAAAAGGGATTAATGAAACTCACTATAATGTATTTTGTAGTAAAAATACATATGACGACATTGAACAATGCAGGATTGGCCTCGGATTCACGAACCTATATCAAGTATTAACACATTATAGTATAAATCAATTAAGTTTATATATTTGTTATGTATTAATTATTCTTATAATATATTATGATACTTATTTGATATTTAATTAATGTTATATCAATAATATTAGTTGAAACATAATTTTTATGTAATATTAGTATATTTTATGTTATAATATATTTACATATATATCTTTTGTTTTGCAAAATTAATAATCGTAGAAATACCTGACTAAGGGTAATAATAATAATACTAATAGTATGATACTAGTAATAATAATGATAATAATGATTATCATACTTATATGGTGATAATAATATTTATATTTATAATACTAATAATAACAATCATAATAACAATACTATTAAATGATCATAAATTCTTATTTTAGTAATAATAATAGTAATAATTATATTACTACTAATAATAACAATAATAATAATAATATTAATTTTAGAAATGAGAACTACCTTCAAAGAGCTTTTCTAAAAAAAACTGCCCCAAACAGGGCTCGAACTCGAGACCTCTCGCCCACCCGCAAACACCCTTAACCATTCTGCCATCCATATTTTTCTGACTTATAAGGCAACCCAAACATATATATCTAGTATTTCTTTCATCTTAGTTCATCATCTTCTTCACCAAGTTTAAAATCAAACGGGAGCAAAAACTCAACAACAATCGAACGGGTTTTCATTTATGACTTGTAAACTACATGAAAAAAAAATGTGTTCATGATATAAAAAAAAATGAGAAAAAAAAACACAAAAAATGCTACTACTTGCTCGTAGCTAGAAAAAAAAAATTTTGTTTTCAATTTTGAGTTCGTTTTGGACAATCTTTACAACATGAAACATGTTTCAAATCATTCCTAAAATCTATCAAAATCATCAATTTAACTTAAAACATCAAAACAAGCTCTAATTTCTCCAAGAACAAAACAGTTGACTTTTGACAATTTAACTTTGACTCGCAAATTTGAATTCGTTATTAAGAATTGGAACTTGAGATTTTGCAGGAAGTTTAAGTAAATGATTCCTAACAACTCTGCATTTTTAGTTTTTGAAATTTGTTTCGAATTTACGTTAGTGTATATTACTGTGAAGAACTCAAGAACTCAAAAATTGATTTTTAGATTAAGAGTGTTATAGGTTATGATTACAACATGAATTGTGTTGCAAATCATTCCTATAATCTTTATGGATCATCAAATTAACTGGAGATATCAAAACAAACTCGAATTTGATTCAAGAACACTTAGTTGACTTTTAAAACCAAAACTTTGACTCCAAAATTAGAGATTAATAAAAAGAATTGAGGATTGAAAACTTACAGATAGTTTAGATAGATGATTCCTAACAAGACTGTATTATTACATTTTGAAAATTCATTCAAAATCAAAATATGATGAAAAAGATAAATGTACAGAGTGTGGAGCTTATTTTCTGGGTTTTTCAGTTTTACACAATCACTGAATGCAATAGACAATATATAGCAAAGGATTTCTGTTTTGAATTGTGATTGAAGCAGACTCATAACAAACTCCGACAGATACAAAAATCATATACAGTAGGGATGTGGATGTGAAACTGAATGGTACTAGTTCTTGATTCTTTTTTTTTAATTAAATTAATATTAATAATTGATAATATATTAATAATAATAATTATTATATAAGTACTAATGATACAAAATTCATAAAAATGATAATAATAATGCTATTAGTGTTAATAATAATAAATTGTATTAGTTTCTAATAATTTGTACGTTGTCACCCGTCTTACGTCCCGGTTCCGGTTTCTCGAACGCATTTTCGTATGCTTAGAAAACTGATACCTTACATTTCGCGAATTGTACCTTTATTAATAATTAGACTTAAATTAATGGAAAACTAACCCACTCAAAGTGTAACTTAATCTTTTGAGTGTTTTGGTTATTTACTTCTATAAATCATAGTCTCGTTATTTATCAAAGCATATTTAATAATATTAAATCAAAACGTTTTATGACTAATTTGATATTATTATTCATCACTTTGTAAAATAAAAATATATTTTCATTTAAAATATAAACTTGTACATACCGTATATAATGGAAATATTAATGTAATAATATAATATTTAGTTTTTCAAAACTAATAATAGTTCAAAAGTTTATTTTAAATTCGTTTAGAAAATCTTATAACACGTAACGTTTATACTTTAAACTTAATTTGATATGATTCATTTATGCGCCAACGTTTAGTTTAATTTCCTTAAACTTTCTAAATAATATATCTTAATATCGATCAAATCAAATAACAAGTGTTGCTATCGTTTACATAAATAATTTGTAATCAGATATGTATTTAATATACATATACACGTTTTAAATACACGTTGCAAGTTATTTAAATATATCTTAACAATTAATATTCAACTTACGTTATCTAACAAAGACATTTTTAATAACCAAGTTATATTACATTGGAAAACGTTTTCGCACGTTTGTAAATAGATCAATCAAGTAATATGAAATTCAATTCTCCACTAACATTTGTCTGACACTAGATAAGTGATACTTTGTTTTCATTTGAAAATCACTTTATCATTTATTCCGAATACCGTTAAAAACAAACGATTTCTCAAATCAACGTGGACCTCATAACAGAGACTCGTAATCATAATTCAATGTATATGATAATTCAATCATATGATATTATCTTTTAATTTCGTCAATAACTATGTTAACTTATATTGAAACAAAATACGTTCATGTAAAGTATTATATGTCTAATACTTTGTTAACGTTTTCAACTAATAAGTATATATTATATATACATATCAATATACACATAAATGTTCGTGAATCGTTGAGCAGAGTCAAAGGGTAATTGATTACATGAATATAGATTTCAAAACTTTCGAGACTCAACATTACAGATTTTGCTTATCGTGTCGGAAACATATAAAGATTAAAGTTTAAATTTGATCGGAAATTTCCGGGTCATCACAAAGATGATGATTAACTACTGGAAAAATACGTTCATAATAGTGTGTGTGTGTGTGTTGAGAGAGAATTAGAAAGAGAATTGGAAGTGAAATGGAGTGAATGATGAGTGGTAATTGGTGAGTGGTGAGTGGGGTTAAAAGGAGTTCTAGTTAGTTGACTAGCTCATGGTAGAAGTTAAAATTGATTAGTCATACATGACATAATCAAGAGTGGAATCACATGCTAGTTCCTATTGGTATATACTCATAGTAAGTACGTTTTGAAGCTGTGTATAATATGGGTAAGAATACGACTAGAATTCTTGATGAAAGAAAAGAATGGAAAAGTAACTGTAACCATTTTCGTTAAGTATGAGTGTTTTGATATATGTCTTGAAGTCTTCCAAAAGTATTTTAATACATCTAAATACACTACATGTATATACATTTTAACTGAGTCGTTAAGTCATCGTTAGTCGTTACATGTAAGTGTTGTTTTGAAACCTTTAAGTTAACGATCTCAATTAATGTTGTTAACCCATTGTTTATTATATCTAATGAGATGTTAAATTATTATATTATCATGATATTATGATATATTAATATATCTTAATATGATATATATACATTTAAATGTCGTTACAACGATAATCGTTACATATATGTCTCGTTTCGAAATCCTTAAGTTAGTAGTCTTGTTTATATGTATATAACTCATTGTTAATATACTTATGGAGATACTTACTTATCATAATCTCATGTTAACCATATGTATATCCATATATATATCGTCATGTCGTTTTTACAAGTTTTAACGTTCGTGAATCGCCGGTCAACTTGGGTGGTCAATTGTCTATATGAAACATATTTCAATTAATCAAGTCTTAACAAGTTTGATTGCTTAACATGTTGGAAACATTTAATTATGTAAATATCAATCTCAATTAATATATATAAACATGGAAAAGTTCGGGTCACTACATTTATTCTCAGGTGATTATTAAGAGCTTCCGCTATCGCATACTTAAATAAGGACGAGATTTGGAGTCCATGCTTGTATGATATTATGTAAAAACTGCATTCAAGAAACTTATTTTGTTGTAACATATTTGTAATGTAAACCATTATGTAATGGTCGTGTGTAAACAGGATATTTTAGATTATCATTATTTGATAATCTACGTAAAGCTTTTTAAACCTTTATTGATGAAATAAAGGCTATGGTTTGTTTTAAAATGAATGCAGTCTTTGAAAAACTTCTCATATAGAGGTCAAAACCTCGCAACGAAATCAATTAATATGGAACGTTTTTAATCAATAAGAACGGGACATTTCAGTTGGTATCAGAGCGTTGGTCTTAGAGAACCAGAATTTTACATTAGTGTGTCTTATTGAGTTTGTTAGGATGCATTAGTGAGTCTGGACTTCGACCGTGGTTACTTGAAAAATGATTGCTTAACAAATTTTGTTGGAAACTATATATTTTTAACATGTGAATATTATGTGATATATTAATCTCTTAACGCGTTTGATATTATGTGATAGATGTCTACCTCTAGAACAAGTCCCATTGACTCACCTAATAATAATGAAGGGTCAAATGTAAATTGGAATGATTCGTGGACTGATTCACAAGTTCTCGAAGAGGAACCGGAAGAAGAGTCGGAATCGGAAGAAGAATCGGAACCGGAAGAAGAATCGGAACCGGATGAAGAAATAGAACCGGTGGGGAAAATAATAAAATGGTTAAGTAAAAGAAAATCCTCAACCAACCGACCAAGGTTAATTATGGTCAATGGTGTTTCCGCCAAGGAAGCAAAATATTGGGAGGATTACCAATTCTCCGATGAATCGGATTCCGACGAGAATTCCGATGATGTTATAGAAATTACCCCAACTGAATTTAAAAAGGCAAAAGAAAATAATAAGGGAAAGGGCATAAAAATAGAGAAATCTAATTCCAACCCCGATGAACTTTATATGTATCATCAACCCCCGAAGTCCTTAAGTTGTAACAATGACCCGGGAACCTCTAAACCACCAGGTTTTTCTAAACCAATGTGGAAAACGACGGCTCGTATTAGGGGAACATCATATATCCCTAGAAACTTGGCAAAACGAACCAAAACCGAAGAAGAAGAAACAAGCGAGTCGGAATAAGATAGTTCTATTCGTGTGGTGTAATATATGTAATATAGTGTGCTTATGCTTTATGATATATGTAAAAATTGCTTGTATTAATAAGTATTTTTTTTTATGAATCTAACTCTTGTCTATTTTACAGTATAAAAACACAAATGGATAGACAACCCAATATTTTAAGAGACCTACCCGGAGACATGATTGATGAAATCTTGTCTAGAGTCGGTCAGAATTCTTCGGCACAACTATTTAAGGCGAGATCAGTTTGTAAGACATTCGAAGAATGTTCCAAGAATACCTTGGTTTATAAAAGGCTTTCGTTCGAAAGATGGGGGATATCACATTGGGAAATCCATAAGTTACGATGTGTTTACTTTGACGCATATATTGCGGGGAACCCAAATGCTATTTTACGCAATGGGTTAAGAAATTATTTTGACTCAATATATCCGAATATTGGACTTCGTGATTTAGAAAAAGCGGCTAACATGAAACATAAAGAAGCATGTTATGCTTACGGATTAGTAATGTTCGCTTCTCACCAAAGTGAGAACAAGAACATCGAGCTACAACTATTAAACAAAACGTTCCTACAAGTGACGGAGTCGGTAATTGGGGTAAGAAATGAGGTTTTTAGATTGTTACGGGACTGTTAGACATTACGTAACCCTCGTCCCTTTGACAACGTTACAACACGCTGTCTTATCAACGGCCATAACGGTTATGTTCCATAAGACCAAGGATGGGAAGTAATCCTAGTAAAACCAGAATGCATGACTTGTTTCTGGACGTATGAATTACGTGTCTTTATTGCCTTTGCTGAACGACTTGTGTACTAGCTAGAATTATCTTCACAACCATCTTGTATCAAATTTATTGTGTGCTATATTTCATGCTATATGTAAAATAAGCGATATTATAAGTTTGTAAAATATTGTGTAAAAGTTTGAACGCGAAATATTATTATAATCAGTTTTTCATATAGAATTGTAGTAGTTGAATTGTATATTAGCTACTAAGTATGAACTTAACGGGTAGGTACTACCCGAATTTAAACTTATAAAATGCTAATATGAAGAAAAAGCTTTTATAAATTAGTTCATATTATGCTATGAAATACTATTAACTACTCTTAATATTCTGTATGATTAACTTGTTCCATTTGACTATTTTGAAGGAAATGGCACCGACTACTCGACACACCATGAATATGAATGAAGAGGAATTCCGTACTTTTCTAGCTTCAAACATAGCCGCAGTACAGGCTGCGCTACATACCAACAATAACCTTGGATCTAGCAGTACAGGAAATCGTGTAGGATGCACCTACAAAGAATTCACTGCCTGCAAACCTTTGGAATTTGATGGAACCGAAGGACCGATCGGATTGAAACGGTAGACCGAGAAGGTCGAATCGGTGTTTGCCATAAGTAAGTGTACTGAAGAGGACAAAGTGAAGTACGCTACGCATACCTTCACAGGTTCTGCGTTAACATGGTGGAATACCTATCTAGAGCAAGTGGGACAAGACGATGCGTACGCACTACCGTGGTCAGCATTCAAGCACTTGATGAACGAGAAGTACCGTCCCAGAACCGAGGTCAATAAGCTCAAGACAGAACTTAGAGGGTTACGAACCCAAAGATTTGATATTACCACGTACGAAAGACGATTCACAGAATTGTGCCTATTGTGTCCGGGAGCATTCGAAGATGAGGAAGAGAAGATCGACGTGTTTGTGAAAGGATTACCGGAAAGAATCCAAGAAGATATAAGTTCACACGAGCCCGCCTCCATACAACAGGCATGTAGAATGGCTCACAAACTAGTGAACCAGATTGAATAAATAATTAAAGAACAGACTGCTGAAGAGGCCAATGTGAAGCAAGTCAAAAGAAAGTGGGAGGAAAACGGTGATAAGAATCACCAATACAACAACAACAGAAATTACAACAATAATCGCAATAATTATCCCAACAATCGCAACATCAATCGCAACTACAACAAATGGCCCAACAACAACAGCAACAACAACAACAACAACAACTACAACAATCATCCCAACAACAATAATAACCGCAACAACAACAACAATCAGAAGCAGCTATGCTAAAGGTGTGAAAAGTATCACTCGGGGTTCTGCACCAAATTTTGCAACAAGTGTAAAAGAAATGGTCATAGCGCGGCGAAGTGTGAGGTCTACGGACCAGGGGTTAATAGAACGAAAGGAACAAATGGTGTCGGAACGAGTAATGGCGGAGCAAGTAGTGTCGGAGCAAGTTATGCCAATGTAGTTTGTTATAAATGTGGAAAACCGGGCCACATTATTAGAAATTGCCCGAACCAGGAGAACATGAATGGACAAGGCCGCGGAAGAGTTTTCAATATTAATGCGGCAGAGGCACAGGAAGACCCGGAGCTTGTTACGGGTACGTTTCTTATTGACAATAAATCTGCTTACGTTTTATTTGATTCGGGTGCGGATAGAAGCTATATGAGTAGAGATTTTTGTGCTAAATTAAGTTGTCCATTGACGCCTTTGGATAGTAAATTTTTACTCGAATTAGCAAATGGTAAATTAATTTCAGCAGATAATATATGTCGGAATCGAGAAATTAAACTGGTTAGCGAAACATTTAAGATTCATTTGATACCAGTAGAGTTAGGGAGTTTTGATGTGATAATCGGTATGGACTGGTTGAAAGAAGTCAAAGCAGAGATCGTTTGTTACAAAAATGCAATTCGCATTATACGAGAAAAAGGAAAACCCTTAATGGTGTACGGAGAAAAGGGCAACACGAAGCTACATCTTATTAGTAATTTGAAGGCACAAAAACTAATAAGAAAAGGTTGCTATGCTGTTCTAGCACACGTCGAGAAAGTACAAACTGAAGAAAAGAGCATCAATGATGTTCCCATTGCAAAAGAATTTCCCGATGTATTTCCGAAAGAATTACCGGGATTACCCCCACATCGATCCGTTGAATTTCAAATAGATCTTGTACCAGGAGCTGCACCAATAGCTCGTGCTCCTTACAGACTTGCACCCAGCAAGATGAAAGAACTGCAAAGCCAATTACAAGAACTTTTAGAGCGTGGTTTCATTCGACCAAGCACATCACCGTGGGGAGCTCCTGTTTTGTTTGTCAAGAAGAAAGATGGTACATTCAGGTTGTGTATCGACTGCCGAGAGTTGAACAAACTTACCATCAAGAACCGCTACCCACTACCGAGAATCGACGACTTATTTGATCAACTACAAGGCTCGTCTATTTATTCAAAGATTGACTTACCTTCCGGGTATCATCAAATGTGGGTGAAAGAAGATGATATTCCAAAAACTGCTTTTAGGACGCGTTATGGTCATTACGAGTTTATGGTTATGCCGTTTGGATTGACTAATGCACCAGCTGTGTTCATGGACCTTATGAACCGAGTGTGTGGGCCATATCTTGACAAGTTTGTCATTGTTTTCATCGATGACATACTTATTTACTCAAAGAATGATCAAGAGCACGAAGAACATTTGAGAAAAGTGCTAGAAGTATTGAGGAAAGAAAAACTGTACGCTAAGTTTTCAAAGTGTGCATTTTGGTTGGAAGAAGTTCAATTCCTCGGTCACATAGTAAACAAAGAAGGTATCCAGGTGGTCCCGACAAAGATCGAAACCGTTGAAAAGTGGGAAACCCCAAAAACTCCGAAGCATATACGTCAATTTTTAGGATTGGCTGGTTACTACAGAAGATTCATCCAAGATTTCTCCAAAATAGCAAAACCCTTGACTGCATTAACGTATAAAGGGAAGAAATTTGAATGGAAGGATGAACAAGAGAAGGCATTTCAATTATTGAAGAAAAAGCTAACTACGGCACCTATATTGTCATTGCCTGAAGGGAATGATGATTTTGTGATTTATTGTGACGCATCAAAGCAAGGTCTCGGTTGTGTATTAATGCAACGGACGAAGGTGATTGCTTATGCGTCTAGACAATTGAAGATTCACGAGCAAAATTATACGACGCATGATTTGGAATTAGGCGCGGTTGTTTTTGCATTAAAGACTTGGAGGCACTACTTATATGGGGTCAAAAGTATTATATATACCGACCACAAAAGTCTTCAACACATATTTAATTAGAAACAACTGAATATGAGGCAGCGTAGGTGGATTGAATTATTGAATGATTACGACTTTGAGATTCGTTACCACCCGGGGAAGGCAAATGTGGTAGCCGATGTCTTGAGCAGGAAGGACAGAGAACCCATTCGAGTAAAATCTATGAATATAATGATTCATAATAATCTTACTACTCAAATAAAGGAGGCGCAACAAGGAGTTTTAAAAGAGGAAAATTTAAAGGATGAAATACCCAAAGGATCGGAGAAGCATCTTAATCTTAGGGAAGACGGAACCTGGTATAGGGCTGAAAGGATTTGGGTACCAAAATTTGGAGATATGAGAGAAATGGTACTTAGAGAAGCTCATAAAACCAGATACTCAATACATCCTGGAACGGGGAAGATGTACAAGGATCTCAAGAAACATTTTTGGTGGCCGGGTATGAAAGCCGATGTTGCTAAATACGTAGGGGAATGTTTGACGTGTTCGAAGGTCAAAGCGGAGCATCAGAAACCATCAGGTCTACTGCAACAATCCGAAATCCCGGAATGGAAATGGGAAAACATTACCATGGATTTCATCACTAAATTGCCAAGGACTGCAAGTGGTTTTGATACTATTTAGGTAATAGTTGATCGTCTCACCAAATCAGCACACTTCTTGCCAATAAGAGAAGATGACAAGATGGAGAAGTTAGCACGACTGTATTTGAAGGAAGTCATCTCCAGACATGGAATACCAATCTCTATTATCTCTGATAGGGATGGCAGATTTATTTCAAGATTCTGGCAGACATTACAGCAAGCATTAGGAACTCGTCTAGACATGAGTACTGCCTATCATCCACAAACTGATGGACAAAGCGAAAGGATGATACAAACGCTTGAAGACATGCTACGAGCATGTGTTATTGATTTCGGAAACAGTTGGGATCGACATCTACCGTTAGCAGAATTTTCCTACAACAACAGCTACCATTCAAGCATTGAGATGGCACCGTTTGAAGCACTTTATGGTAGAAAGTGCAGGTCTCCAATTTGTTGGAGTGAAGTGGGGGGTAGACAGATTACGGGTCCGGAGATAATACAAGAAACTACCGAGAAGATCATCCAAATTCAACAACGGTTGAAAACCGCCCAAAGTCGACAAAAGAGCTACGCTGACATTAAAAGAAAAGATATAGAATTTGAAATTGAAGAGATGGTCATGCTTAAAGTTGCACCTTGGAAAGGCGTTGTTCGATTTGGTAAACGAGGGAAATTAAATCCAAGGTATATTGGACCATTCAAGATTATTGATCGTGTCGGACCAGTAGCTTACCGACTTGAGTTACCTCAACAACTCGCGGCTGTACATAACACTTTCCACGTCTCGAATTTGAAGAAATGTTTTGCTAAAGAAGATATCACTATTCTGTTAGATGAAATCCAAATCAACGAAAAACTTCAATTCATCGAAGAACCCGTCGAAATAATGGATCGTGAGGTTAAAAGACTTAAGCAAAACAAGATACCAATTGTTAAGGTTCGATGGAATGCTCGTAGAGGACCCGAGTTCACCTGGGAGCGTGAAGATCATATGAAGAAGAAATACCCGCATCTATTTCCAGAAGATTCGTCAACACCTTCAACAGCTTAAAATTTCGGGACGAAATTTATTTAACGGGTAGGTACTGTAGTGACCCGAACTTTTCCATGTTTATATATATTAATTGAGATTTATATTTACATGATTTAATTTTTCCAACATGTTAATCAATCAAACTTGTTAAGACTTGATTAATTGAAATATGTTTCATATAGACAATTGACCACCCAAGTTGACCGGTGATTCACGAACGTTAAAACTTGTAAAAACTATATGATGACATATATATGGATATATATATAGTTAACATGATACTATGATAAGTAAACATATCATTAAGTATATTAACAATGAACTACATATGTAAAAACAAGACTACTAACTTAATGATTTTTAAACGAGACATATATGTAACGATTATCGTTGTAAAGACATTTAATGTATATATATATCATATTAAGAGATATTCATACATGATAATATCATGATAATATAATAATTTAAAATCTCATTTGATATTATAAACATTGGTTTAACAACATTTAACAAGATCGTTAACCAAAAGGTTTCAAAACAACACTTACATGTAACGACTAACGATGACTTAACGACTCAGTTAAAATGTATATACATGTAGTGTTTTAATATGTATTTATACACTTTTGAAAGACTTCAATACACTTATCAAAATACTTCTACTTAACAAAAATGCTTACAATTACATCCTCGTTCAGTTTCATCAACAATTCTACTCGTATGCACCCGTATTCGTACTCGTACAATACACAGCTTTTAGATGTATGTACTATTGGTATATACACTCTAATGATCAGCTCTTAGCAGCCCATGTGAGTCACCTAACACATGTGGGAACCATCATTTGGCAACTAGCATTAAATATCTCATAAAATTACAAAAATATGAGTAATCATTCATGACTTATTTACATGAAAACAAAATTACATATCCTTTATATCTAATCCATACACCAACGACCAAAAACACCTACAAACACTTTCATTGTTCAATTTTATTCATCTAATTGATCTCTCTCAAGTTCTATCTTCAAGTTCTAAGTGTTCTTCATAAATTCTACAAGTTCTAGTTACATAAAATCAAGAATACTTTCAAGTTTGCTAGCTCACTTCCAATCTTGTAAGGTGATCATCTGTAGTGACCCGAACTTTTCCATGTTTATATATACTAATTGAGATTAATATTTACATGATTAAATGTTTCCAACATGTTAAGCAATCAAACTTGTTAAGACTTGATTAATTGAAATATGTTTCATATAGACAATTGACCACCCAAGTTGACCGATGATTCACGAGCGTTAAAACTTGTAAAAACTATACGATGACATATATATGGTTATATATATAGTTAACATGTTTTTATTATAAGTATGTATCTCATTAGGTATTTTAACAATGAGTTATATACATAAAAATGAGACTATTAATTTAAGAAACTCGAAAACGATATATATAACGATTATCGTTATAACAACGTCTTACTACGTACATATGAATCATATTAAGATATTGATACACTTGGTTAATTATGTTAAATGATAAGTAAATATATTATTAAGTGTATTAACAATGAAATACATATGTAAAAATAAGACTACTAACTTAATGATTTCGAAACGAGACATATATGTAACGATTATCGTTGTAACGACATTTAACTGTATATACATCATACTGAGATATATTATATATCATAATATCATGATAATATAACAATTTAACATCTCATTTGTTATAATAAACAATGGGTTAACAACATTCAACAAGATCGTTAACCTAAAGGTTTCAAAACAACATTTACATGTAACGACTAACGATGACTTAACGACTCAGTTAAAATGTATATACATGTAGTGTTTTAATATGTATTTATACACTTTTGAAAGACTTCAATACACTTATCAAAATACTTCTACTTAACAAAAATGCTTACAATTACATCCTCGTTTAGTTTCATCAACAATTCTACTCGTATGCACCCGTATTCGTACTCGTACAATACACAGCTTTTAGATGTATGTACTATTGGTATATACACTCTAATGATCAGCTCTTAGCAGCCCATGTGAGTCACCTAACACATGTGGGAACCATCATTTGGCAACTAGCATGAAATATCTCATAAGATTACAAAAATATGAGTAATCATTCATGACTTATTTACATGAAAACAAAATTACATATCCTTTATATCTAATCCATACACCAACGACCAAAAACACCTACAAACACTTTCATTCTTCAATTTTCTTCATCTAATTGATCTCTCTCAAGTTCTATCTTCAAGTTCTAAGTGTTCTTCATATATTCTACAAGTTCTAGTTACATAAAATCAAGAATACTTTCAAGTTTGCTAGCTCACTTCCAATCTTGTAAGGTGATCATCCAACCTCAAGAAATCTTTGTTTCTTACAGTAGGTTATCATTCTAATACAAGGTAATAATCATATTCAAACTTTGGTTCAATTTATATAACTATAACAATCTTATTTCAAGTGATGATCTTACTTGAACTTGTTTTCGTGTCATGATTCTGCTTCAAGAACTTCGAGCCATCCAAGGATCCATTGAAGCTAGATCCATTTTTCTCTTTTCCAGTAGGTTTATCCAAGGAACTTAAGGTAGTAATGATGTTCATAACATCATTCGATTCATACATATAAAGCTATCTTATTCGAAGGTTTAAACTTGTAATCACTAGAACATAGTTTAGTTAATTCTAAACTTGTTCGCAAACAAAAGTTAATCCTTCTAACTTGACTTTTAAAATCAACTAAACACATGTTCTATATCTATATGATATGCTAACTTAATGATTTAAAACCTGGAAACACGAAAAAAACCGTAAAACCGGATTTACGCCGTCGTAGTAACACCGCGGGCTGTTTTGGGTTAGTTAATTAAAAACTATGATAAACTTTGATTTAAAAGTTGTTATTCTGAGAAAATGATTTTTATTATGAACATGAAACTATATCCAAAAATAATGGTTAAACTCAAAGTGGAAGTATGTTTTCTAAAATGGTCATCTAGACGTCGTTCTTTCGACTGAAATGACTACCTTTACAAAAACGACTTGTAACTTATTTTTCCGACTATAAACCTATACTTTTTCTGTTTAGATTCATAAAATAGAGTTCAATATGAAACCATAGCAATTTGATTCACTCAAAACGGATTTAAAATGAAGAAGTTATGGGTAAAACAAGATTGGATAATTTTTCTCATTTTAGCTACGTGGAAATTGGTAACAAATCTATTCCAACCATAACTTAATCAACTTATATTGTATATTATGTAATCTTGAGATACCATAGACACGTATACAATGTTTCGACCTATCATGTCGACACATCTATATATATTTCGGAACAACCATAGACACTCTATATGTGAATGTTGGAGTTAGCTATACAGGGTTGAGGTTGATTCCAAAATATATATAGTTTGAGTTGTGATCAATACTGAGATACGTATACACTGGGTCGTGGATTGATTCAAGATAATATTTATCGATTTATTTCTGTACATCTAACTGTGGACAACTAGTTGTAGGTTACTAACGAGGACAGCTGACTTAATAAACTTAAAACATCAAAATATATTAAAAGTGTTGTAAATATATTTTGAACATACTTTGATATATATGTATATATTGTTATAGATTCATGAATCAACCAGTGGCCAAGTCTTACTTCTCAACGAAGTAAAAATCTGTGAAAGTGAGTTATAGTCCCACTTTTAAAATCTAATATTTTTGGGATGAGAATACATGCAGGTTTTATAAATGATTTACAAAATAGACACAAGTACGTGAAACTACATTCTATGGTTGAATTATCGAAATCGAATATGCCCCTTTTTATTAAGTCTGGTAATCTAAGAATTAGGGAACAGACACCCTAATTGACGTGAATCCTAAAGATAGATCTATTGGGCCTAACAAACCCCATCCAAAGTACCGGATGCTTTAGTACTTTGAAATTTATATCATATCCGAAGGGTGTCCCGGAATGATGGGGATATTCTTATATATATGCATCTTGTTAATGTCGGTAACCAGGTGTTCACCATATGAATGATTTTTATCTCTATGTATGGGATGTGTATTGAAATATGAAATCTTGTGGTCTATTGTTACGATTTGATATATATAGGTTAAACCTATAACTCACCAACATTTTTGTTGACGTTTAATGCATGTTTATTCTCAGGTGAATACTAAGAGCTTCCGTTGTTGCATACTAAAATAAGGACAAGATTTGGAGTCCATGTTTGTATGATATTGTGTAAAAACTGCATTCAAGAAACTGATTTCGATGTAACATATTTGTATTGTAAACCATTATGTAATGGTCGTGTGTAAACAGGATATTTTAGATTATCATTATTTGATAATCTACGTAAAGCTTTTTAAACCTTTATTTATGAAATAAAGGTTATGGTTTGTTTTAAAAATGAATGCAGTCTTTGAAAAACGTCTCATATAGAGGTCAAAACCTCGCAACGAAATCAATTGATATGGAACGTTTTTAATCAATAAGAACGGGACATTTCAGTTGGTATCCGAGCGTTGGTCTTAGAGAACCAGAAAATTTGCATTAGTGTGTCTTATTGAGTTTGTTAGGATGCATTAGTGAGTCTGGACTTCGACTGTGTTTTCTTTAAAAATGATTGCTTAACATTTTTGTTGGAAACTATATATTTTTAACATATGAATATTATGTGATATATTAATCTCTTAACGTGTTTGATATTATGTGATAGATGTCTTCCTCTAGAACAAGTCCCATTGACTCACCTAATAATAATGAAGAGTCAAATGTAAATTGGAATGATTCGTGGACTGATTCACAAGTTCCCGAAGAGGAACCGGAAGAAGAGTCGGAACCGGAAGAAGAATCGGAACCGGAAGAAGAAATAGAATCGGTGGGGGAAATAATAAAACGGTTAAGTAAAGGAGAATCCTCAACCAACCGACCAAGGTTAATTATGGTCAATGGTGTTTCCGCCAAGGAAGCAAAATATTGGGAGGATTACCAATTCTCCGATGAATCGGATTCCGACGAGAATTCCGATGATGTTATAGAAATTACCCCAACTGAATTTAAAAAGGCAAAAGAAAATAATAAGGGAAAGGGCATAAAAATAGAGAAATCTAATTCCAACCCCGATGAACTTTATATGTATCGTCAACCCCGGAAGTCCTTAAGTTGTAACAATGACCCAAGAACCTCTAAACCACCAGGTTTTTCTAAACCAATGTGGAAAACGACGGCTCGTATTAGGGGAACATCATATATCCCTAGAAACTTGGCAAAACGAACCAAAATCGAAGAAGAAGAAGAAACAAGCGAGTCGGAATAAGATAGTTGTATTTGTGTGGTGTAATATATGTAATATAGTGTGCTTATGCTTTATGATATATGTAAAAATTGCTTGTATTAATAAGTATTTTTTTTTTTTATGAATCTAACTCTTGTCTATTTTACAGTATAAAAACACAAAAAGGATAGACAACCCAATATTTTAAGAGACCTACCCGGAGACATGATTGATGAAATCTTGTCTAGAGTTGGTCAGAATTCTTCGACACAACTATTTAAGGCGAGATCAGTTTGTAAGACATTCGAAGAACGTTCCAAGAATGCCTTGGTTTATAAAAGGCTTTCGTTCGAAAGATGGGGGATATCACATTGGGAAATCCATAAGTTACGATGTGTTTACTTTGACGCATATATTGCGGGGAACCCAAATGCTATTTTACGCAATGGGTTGAGAAATTATTTTGACTCAATATATCCAAATATTGGACTTCGTGATTTAGAAAAAGCGGCTAACATGCAACATAAAGAAGCATGTTATGCTTACGGATTAGTAATGTTCGCTTCTCACCAAAGTGAGAACAAGAACATCGGGCTACAACTATTAAACAAAACGTTCCCACAAGTGACGGAGTCGGTAATTGGGGTAAGAAATGAGGTTTTTAGATTGTTACGGGACTGTTGGACATTACGTAACCCTCGTCCCTTTGACGACGTTACAACACGCTGTCTTATCAACGGCCATAACGGTTATGTTCCACAAGACCAAGGATGGGAAGTAATCCTAGTAAAACCAGAATGCATGACTTGTTTCTGGACGTATGAATTACGTGTCTTTATTGCCTTTGCTGAACGACTTGTGTACTAGCTAGAATTATCTTCACAACCATCTTGTATCAAATTTATTGTGTGCTATATTTCATGCTATATGTAAAATAAGCGGTATTGTAATTTGTAAAATATTGTGTAAAAGTTTGAACGCGAAATATTATTATAGTCAGTTTTTCATATAGAATTGTAGTAGTTGAATTGTATATTAGCTACTAAGTATGAACTTAACGGGTAGGTACTACCCGAATTTAAACTTATAAAACGCTAATATGAAGAAAAAGCTTTTATAAATGAGTTCATATTATGCTACGAAATACTATTAACTACTCTTAATATTCTGTATGATTAACTTGTTCCATTTGACTATTTTGAAGGAAATGGCACCGACTACTCGACACACCGTGAATATGAATGAAGAGGAATTCCGTACTTTTCTAGCTTCAAACATAGCCGCAGTACAGGCTGCGCTACATACCAACAATAACCTTGGATCTGGCAGTACAGGAAATCGTGTAGGATGCACCTACAAAGAATTCACTGCCTGCAAACCTTTGGAATTTGATGGAACCGAAGGACCGATCGGATTGAAACGGTGGACCGAGAAGGTTGAATCGGTGTTTGCCATAAGTAAGTGTACTGAAGAGGACAAAGTAAAGTACGCTACGCATACCTTCACAGGTTCTGCGTTAACATGGTGGAATACCTATCTAGAGCAAGTGGGACAAGATGATGCGTACGCACTACCGTGGTCAGCATTCAAACACTTGATGAACGAGAAGTACCGTCCCAGAACCGAGGTCAATAAGCTCAAGACAGAACTTAGAGGGTTACGAACCCAAGGATTTGATATTACCACGTACGAAAGATGATTCACAGAATTGTGCCTATTGTGTCCGGGAGCATTCGAAGATGAGGAAGAGAAGATCGACGCATTTGTGAAAGGATTACCGGAAAGAATCCAAGAAGATATAAGTTCACACGAGCCCGCCTCCATACAACAGGCATGTAGAATGGCTCACAAACTAGTGAACCAGATTGAAGAAAGAATTAAAGAATAGACTGCTGAAGAGGCCAATGTGAAGCAAGTCAAAAGAAAGTGGGAGGAAAACGGTGATAAAAATCACCAATACAACAACAACAGCAATCACAACAATAACCGCAACAATTATCCCAACAATCGCAACATCAATCGCAACTACAACAAACGGCCCAACAACAACTACAACAACAACAACAACAGCAACTACAACAATCATCCCAACAACAATAATAACCGCAACAACAACAACAATCAGAAGCAGCTATGCCAAAGGTGTGAAAAGTATCACTCGGGGTTCTGCACCAAATTTTGCAACAAGTGTAAAAGAAATGGTCATAGCGCGGCGAAGTGTGAGGTCTACGGACCAGGGGTTAATAGAACGAAAGGAACAAATGGTGTCGGAACAAGTAATGGCGGAGCAAGTAGTGTCGGAGCAAGTTATGCCAATGTAGTTTGTTATAAATGTGGAAAACCGGGCCACATTATTAGAAATTGCCCAAACCAGGAGAACACGAATGGACAAGGCCGCGGAAGAGTTTTCAATATTAATGCGGCAGAGGCACAGGAAGACCCGGAGCTTGTTACGGGTACGTTTCTTATTGACAATAAATCTGCTTACGTTTTATTTGATTCGGGTGCGGATAGAAGCTATATGAGTAGAGATTTTTGTGCTAAATTAAGTTGTCCATTGACGCCTTTGGATAGTAAATTTTTACTCGAATTAGCAAATGGTAAATTAATTTCAGCAGATAATATATGTCGGAATCGAGAAATTAAACTGGTTAGCGAAACATTTAAGATTGATTTGATACCAGTAGAGTTAGGGAGTTTTGATGTGATAATCGGTATGGACTGGTTGAAAGAAGTCAAAGCAGAGATCGTTTGTTACAAAAATGCAATTCGCATTATACGAGAAAAAGGAAAACCCTTAATGGTGTACGGAGAAAAGGGCAACACGAAGCTACATCTTATTAGTAATTTGAAGGCACAAAAACTAATAAGAAAAGGTTGCTATGCTGTTCTAGCACATGTTGAGAAAGTACAAACTGAAGAAAAGAGCATCAATGATGTTCCCATTGCAAAAGAATTTCCCGATGTATTTCCGAAAGAATTACCGGGATTACCCCCACATCGATCCGTTGAATTTCAAATAGATCTTGTACCAGGAGCTGCACCAATAGCTCGTGCTCCTTACAGACTCGCACCCAGTGAGATGAAAGAACTGCAAAGCCAATTACAAGAACTTTTAGAGAGTGGTTTCATTCGACCAAGCACATCACCGTGGGGGGCTCCTGTTTTGTTTGTCAAGAAGAAAGATGGTACATTCATGTTGTGTATCGACTACCGAGAGTTGAACAACCGCTACCCACTACCGAGAATCGACGACTTATTTGATCAACTACAAGGCTCGTCTGTTTATTCAAAGATTGACTTACGTTCCGGGTATCATCAAATGCGAGTGAAAGAAGATGATATTCCAAAGACTGCTTTCAGAACACGTTACGGTCATTACGAGTTTATGGTCATGCCTTTTGATTTAACTAATGCACCAGCTGTGTTCATGGACCTTATGAACCGAGTGTGGGGACCATACCTTGACAAGTTTGTCATTGTTTTCATTGATGACATACTTATTTACTCAAAGAATGACCAAGAACACGGTGAACATTTGAGAAAGGTGTTAGAAGTATTGAGGAAGGAAGAATTGTACGCTAAGTTTTCAAAGTGTGCATTTTGGTTGGAAGAAGTTCAATTCCTCGGTCACATAGTGAACAAAGAAGGTATTAAGGTGGATCCGGCAAAGATAGAAACTGTTGAAAAGTGGGAAACCCCGAAAACTCCGAAATACATACGCCAGTTTTTAGGACTAGCTGGTTACTACAGAAGGTTCATCCAAGACTTTTCCAGAATAGCAAAACCCTTGACTGCATTAACGCATAAAGGGAAGAAATTTGAATGGAATGATGAACAAGAGAAATCGTTTCAGTTATTGAAGAAAAAGCTAACTACGGCACCTATATTGTCATTGCCTGAAGGGAATGATGATTTTGTGATTTATTGTGACGCATCAAAGCAAGGTCTCGGTTGTGTATTAATGCAATGAACGAAGGTGATTGCTTATGCGTCTAGACAATTGAAGATTCACGAACAAAATTATACGACGCATGATTTGGAATTAGGCGCGGTTGACTTTGCATTAAAGACTTGGAGGCACTACTTATATGGGGTCAAAAGTATTATATATACCGACCACAAAAGTCTTCAACACGTATTTAATCAGAAACAACTGAATATGAGGCAGCGTAGGTGGATTGAATTATTGAATGATTACGACTTTGAGATTCGTTACCACCCGGGGAAGGCAAATGTGGTAGTCGATGCCTTGAGCAGGAAGGACAGAGAACCCATTCGAGTAAAATCTATGAATATAATGATTCATAATAACCTTACTACTCAAATAAAGGAGGCGCAACAAGGAGTTTTAAAAGAGGGAAATTTAAAGGATGAAATACCCAAAGGATTGGAGAAACATCTTAATATTCGGGAAGACGGAACCCGATATAGGGCTGAAAGGATTTGGGTACCAAAATTTGGAGATATGAGAGAAATGGTACTTAGAGAAGCTCATAAAACCAGATACTCAATACATCCTGGAACGGGGAAGATGTACAAGGATCTCAGGAAATATTTTTGGTGGCCGGGTACGAAAGCCGATGTTTCTAAATACGTAGGAGAATGTTTGACGTGTTCTAAGGTCAAAGCTGAGCATCAGAAACCATCAGGTCTACTTCAACAACCCGAAATCCCAGAATGGAAATGGGAAAACATTACCATGGATTTCATCACTAAATTGCCAAGGACTGCAAGTGGTTTTGATACTATTTGGGTAATAGTTGATCGTCTCACCAAATCAGCACATTTCCTGCCAATAAGAGAAGATGACAAGATGGAGAAGTTAGCACGACTGTATTTGAAGGAAGTCGTCTCCAGACATGGAATACCAATCTCTATTATCTCTGATAGGGATGGCAGATTTATTTCAAGATTCTGGCAGACATTACAGCAAGCATTAGGAACTCGTCTAGATATGAGTACTGCCTATCATCCACAAACTGATGGGCAGAGCAAAAGGACGATACAAACGCTTGAAGACATGCTACGAGCATGTGTTATTGATTTCAGAAATAGTTGGGATCGACATCTACCATTAGCAGAATTTTCCTACAACAACAGCTACCATTCAAGCATTGAGATGGCGCCGTTTGAAGCACTTTATGGTAGAAAGTGCAGGTCTCCGATTTGTTGGAGTGAAGTGGGGGATAGACAGATTACGGGTCCGGAGATTATACAAGAAACTACCGAGAAGATCATCCAAATTCAACAACGGTTGAAAACCGCCCAAAGTCGACAAAAGAGCTACGCTGACATTAAAAGAAAAGATATAGAATTTGAAATTGGAGAGATGGTCATGCTTAAAGTTGCACCTTGGAAAGGCGTTGTTCGATTTGGTAAACGAGGGAAATTAAATCCAAGGTATATTGGACCATTCAAGATTATTGATCGTGTCGGACCAGTAGCTTACCGACTTGAGTTACCTCAACAACTCGCGGCTGTACATAACACTTTCCACGTCTCGAATTTGAAGAAATGTTTTGCTAAAGAAGATCTCACTATTCCGTTAGATGAAATCCAAATCAACGAAAAACTCCAATTCATCGAAGAACCCGTCGAAATAATAGATCGTGAGGTTAAAAGACTTAAGCAAAACAAGATACCAATTGTTAAGGTTCGATGGAATGCTCGTAGAGGACCCTAGTTCACCTGGGAGCGTGAATATCAGATAAAAAAGAAATACCCGCATCTATTTCCAGAAGATTCGTCAACACCTTCAACAGCTTAAAATTTCGGGACGAAATTTATTTAACGGGTAGGTACTGTAGTGACCCGAACTTTTCCATGTTTATATATACTAATTGAGATTAATATTTACATGATTAAATGTTTCCAACATGTTAAGCAATCAAACTTGTTAAGACTTGATTAATTGAAATATGTTTCATATAGACAATTGACCACCCAAGTTGACCGATGATTCACGAACGTTAAAACTTGTAAGAACTATACGATGACATATATATGGTTATATATATAGTTAACATGTTTTTATTATACGTATGTATCTCATTAGGTATTTTAACAATGAGTTATATACATAAAAATGAGACTATTAATTTAAGAAACTCGAAAACGATATATATAACGATTATCGTTATAACAACGTCTTATTAGGTACATATGAATCATATTAAGATATTGATACACTTGGTTAATTATGTTAAATGATAAGTAAATATATTATTAAGTGTATTAACAATGAAATACATATGTAAAAATAAGACTACTAACTTAATGATTTCGAAACGAGACATATATGTAACGATTATCGTTGTAACCACATTTAACTGTATATACATCATACTGAGATATATTATATATCATAATATCATGATAATATAACAATTTAACATCTCATTTGTTATAATAAACAATGGGTTAACAACATTCAACAAGATCGTTAACCTAAAGGTTTCAAAACAACATTTACATGTAACGACTAACGATGACTTAACGACTCAGTTAAAATGTATATACATGTAGTGTTTTAATATGTATTTATACACTTTTGAAAGACTTCAATACACTTATCAAAATACTTCTACTTAACAAAAATGCTTACAATTACATCTTCGTTTAGTTTCATCAACAATTCTACTCGTATGCACCCGTATTCGTACTCGTACAATACACAGCTTTTAGATGTATGTACTATTGGTATATACACTCCAATGATCAGCTTTTAGCAGCCCATGTGAGTCACCTAACACATGTGGGAACCATCATTTGGCAACTAGCATGAAATATCTCATAAGATTACAAAAATATGAGTAATCATTCATGACTTATTTACATGAAAACAAAATTACATATCCTTTATATCTAATCCATACACCAACGACCAAAAACACCTACAAACACTTTCATTCTTCAATTTTCTTCATCTAATTGATCTCTCTCAAGTTCTATCTTCAAGTTCTAAGTGTTCTTCATATATTCTACAAGTTCTAGTTACATAAAATCAAGAATACTTTCAAGTTTGCTAGCTCACTTCCAATCTTGTAAGGTGATCATCCAACCTCAAGAAATCTTTGTTTCTTACAGTAGGTTATCATTCTAATACAAGGTAATAATCATATTCAAACTTTGGTTCAATTTATATAACTATAACAATCTTATTTCAAGTGATGATCTTACTTGAACTTGTTTTCGTGTCATGATTCTGCTTCAAGAACTTTTAGCCATCCAAGGATCCATTGAAGCTAGATCCATTTTTCTCTTTTCCAGTAGGTTTATCCAAGGAACTTAAGGTAGTAATGATGTTCATAACATCATTCGATTCATACATATAAAGCTATCTTATTCGAAGGTTTAAACTTGTAATCACTAGAACATAATTTAGTTAATTCTAAACTTGTTCGCAAACAAAAGTTAATCCTTCTAACTTGACTTTTAAAATCAACTAAACACATGTTCTATATCTATATTATATGCTAACTTAATGATTTAAAACCTGGAAACACGAAAAACACCGTAAAACCGGATTTACGCCGTCGTAGTAACACCGCGGGCTGTTTTGGGTTAGTTAATTAAAAACTATGATAAACTTTGATTTAAAAGTTGTTATTCTGAGAAAATGATTTTTATTATGAACATGAAACTATATCCAAAAATTATGGTTAAACTCAAAGTGGAAGTATGTTTTCTAAAATGGTCATCTAGACGTCGTTCTTTCGACTGAAATGACTACCTTTACAAAAACGACTTGTAACTTATTTTTCCGACTATAAACCTATACTTTTTCTGTTTAGATTCATAAAATAGAGTTCAATATGAAACCATAGCAATTTGATTCACTCAAAACGGATTTAAAATGAAGAAGTTATGGGTAAAACAAGATTGGATAATTTTTCTCATTTTAGCTACGTGGAAATTGGTAACAAATCTATTCCAACCATAACTTAATCAACTTGTATTGTATATTATGTAATCTTGAGATACCATAGACACGTATACAATGTTTCGACCTATCATGTCGACACATCTATATATATTTCGGAACAACCATAGACACTCTATATGTGAATGTTGGAGTTAGCTATACAGGGTTGAGGTTGATTCCAAAATATATATAGTTTGAGTTGTGATCAATACTGAGATACGTATACACTGGGTCGTGGATTGATTCAAGATAATATTTATCGATTTATTTCTGTACATCTAACTGTGGACAACTAGTTGTAGGTTACTAACGAGGACAGCTGACTTAATAAACTTAAAACATCAAAATATATTAAAAGTGTTGTAAATATAGTTTGAACATACTTTGATATATATGTATATATTGTTATAGGTTCGTGAATCAACCAGTGGCCAAGTCTTACTTCTCGACGAAGTAAAAATCTGTGAAAGTGAGTTATAGTCCCACTTTTAAAATCTAATATTTTTGGGATGAGAATACATGCAGGTTTTATAAATGATTTACAAAATAGACACAAGTACGTGAAACTACATTCTATGATTGAATTATCGAAATCGAATATGCCCCTTTTTATTAAGTCTGGTAATCTAAGAATTAGGGAACAGACACCCTAATTGACGCGAATCCTAAAGATAGATCTATTGGGCCTAACAAACCCCATCCAAAGTACCGGATGCTTTAGTACTTCGAAATTTATATCATATCCGAAGGGTGTCCCGGAATGATGGGGATATTCTTATATATATGCATCTTGTTAATGTCGGTTACCAGGTGTTCACCATATGAATGATTTTTATCTCTATGTATGGGATGTGTATTGAAATATGAAATCTTGTGGTCTATTGTTACGATTTGATATATATAGGTTAAACCTATAACTCACCAACATTTTTGTTGACGTTTAAAGCATGTTTATTCTCAGGTGAATACTAAGAGCTTCCGCTGTTGCATACTAAAATAAGTACAAGATTTGGAGTCCATGTTTGTATGATATTGTGTAAAAACTGCATTCAAGAAACTGATTTCGATGTAACATATTTGTATTGTAAACCATTATGTAATGGTCGTGTGTAAACAGGATATTTTAGATTATCATTATTTGATAATCTACGTAAAGCTTTTTAAACCTTTATTGATGAAATAAAGGTTATGGTTTGTTTTAAAATGAATGCAGTCTTTGAAAAACGTCTCATATAGAGGTCAAAACCTCGCAAAGAAATCAATTAATATGGAACGTTTTTAATCAATAAGAACGGGACATTTCATCATCCAACCTCAAGAAATCTTTGTTTCTTACAGTAGGTTATCATTCTAATACAAAGTAATAATCATATTCAAACTTTGGTTCAATTTCTATAACTATAACAATCTTATTTCAAGTGATGATCTTACTTGAACTTGTTTTCGTGTCATGATTCTGCTTCAAGAACTTCGAGCCATCCAAGGATCCGTTGAAGCTAGATCCATTTTTCTCTTTTCCAGTAGGTTTATCCAAGGAACTTAAGATAGTAATGATGTTCATAACATCATTCGATTCATACATATAAAGCTATCTTATTCGAAGGTTTAAACTTGTAATCACTAGAACATAGTTTAGTTAATTCTAAACTTGTTCGCAAACAAAAGTTAATCCTTCTAACTTGACTTTTAAAATCAACTAAACACATGTTATATATCTATATGATATGCTAACTTAATGATTTAAAACCTGGAAACACGAAAAACACCATAAAACCGGATTTACGCCGTCGTAGTAACACCGCTGGCTGTTTTGGGTTAGTTAATTAAAAACTATGATAAACTTTGATTTAAAAGTTGTTATTCTGAGAAAATGATTTTTATTATGAACATGAAACTATATCCAAAAATTATGGTTAAACTCAAAGTGGAAGTATGTTTTCTAAAATGGTCATCTAGACGTCGTTCTTTCGACTGAAATGACTACCTTTACAAAAATGACTTGTAACTTATTTTTCCGACTATAAACCTATACTTTTTCTGTTTAGATTCATAAAATAGAGTTCAATATGAAACCATAGCAATTTGATTCACTCAAAACGGATTTAAAATGAAGAAGTTATGGGTAAAACAAGATTGGATAATTTTTCTCATTTTAGCTACGTGAAAATTGGTAACAAATCTATTCCAACCAAAACTTAATCAACTTGTATTGTATATTATGTAATCTTGAGATACCATAGACACGTATACAATGTTTCGACCTATCATGTCGACACATCTATATATATTTCGGAACAACCATAGACACTCTATATGTGAATGTTGGAGTTAGCTATACAGGGTTGAGGTTGATTCCAAAATATATATAGTTTGAGTTGTGATCAATACTGAGATACGTATACATTGGGTCGTGGATTGATTCAAGATAATATTTATCGATTTATTTCTGTACATCTAACTGTGGACAACTAGTTGTAGGTTACTAACGAGGACAGCTGACTTAAAACTTAAAACATCAAAATATATTAAAAGTGTTGTAAATATATTTTGAACATACTTTGATATATATGTATATATTGTTATAGGTTCGTGAATCAACCAGTGGCCAAGTCTTACTTCCCGACGAAGTAAAAATCTGTGAAAGTGAGTTATAGTCTCACTTTTAAAATCTAATATTTTTGGGATGAGAATACATGCAGGTTTTATAAATGATTTACAAAATAGACACAAGTACGTGAAACTACATTCTATGGTTGAATTATCGAAATCGAATATGCCCCTTTTTATTAAGTCTGGTAATCTAAGAATTGGGGAACATACACCCTAATTGACGCGAATCCTAAAGATAGATCTATTGGGCCTAACAAACCCCATCCAAAGTACCGGATGCTTTAGTACTTCGAAATTTATATCATATCCGAAGGGTGTCCCGGAATGATGGGGATATTCTTATATATGCATCTTGTTAATGTCGGTTACCAGGTGTTCACCATATGAATGATTTTTATCTCTATGTATGGGATGTGTATTGAAATATGAAATCTTGTGGTCTATTATTATGATTTGATATATATAGGTTAAACCTATAACTCACCAACATTTTTGTTGACGTTTTAAGCATGTTTATTCTCAGGTGATTATTAAGAGCTTCCGCTGTCGCATACTTAAATAAGGATGAGATTTGGAGTCCATGCTTGTATGATATTGTGTAAAAACTGCATTCAAGAAACTTATTTTGTTGTAACATATTTGTAATGTAAACCATTATGTAATGGTCGTGTGTAAACAGGATATTTTAGATTATCATTATTTGATAATCTACGTAAAGCTTTTTAAACCTTTATTGATGAAATAAAGGTTATGGTTTGTTTTAAAATGAATGCAGTCTTTGAAAAACGTCTCATATAGAGGTCAAAACCTCGCAACGAAATCAATTAATATGGAACGTTTTTAATCAACAAGAACGGGACATTTCATCTAAACTATCATAGAAAACTTTAACCAATTCCCACTTGGGTATCTCATGGTGTGGGCATGCCCTAAGTAACTCCTTCAGACGTTCATATGCTTCATGAAATAATTCACCCGGTAATTGTTTAAAAGATTTTATTTGCGTACGCATGTCTGAAGTTTTACTTATGGGGTAAAATTCTTCTAAAAATCGCTTTTTCATTTCCGCCCAAGTATTAATACTTCGGGCGGGCAAGGAGAGAAACCATCTTCTTGCCTTATCCTTAAGTGAATAAGAAAATAATCGAAGACGTACCTCATCATCAGTGAAACCGTTTACCTGATTAGTAGCACATATCCCATTAAATTCAGTGATGTGTTCATATGGTTCCTCATTAGCCATACCTCGGTAGGTTGGCAAGATCGAAATAAGTTGAGGTCGGACCTCAAATCGTCGGTTGTTTCCTCTTGCCGATGCAGGATAAATAATAGGTGAATGATCCTCAAAATCACCTGGTTGGTAGTAGGTGTCTACTCCTCTTGGTCGTTCGACCATCTCATCTCGTTGATCAAAAACTTCCTCTTCAGTTTCAGACTCTGATTTAGGAGAGTTTGGTGGAACAATCGGATGTGTCTCTAACTATGGCTGAGTGGATGCTGAAGCCACTGTCGAACCCTTTAAGATTCTTGTAGCTTTTCGATTAGCTTTTGCAGATTTCTCGATTTTCGGGTCTAAAGGCTTAAGATTTTGATCTCCCAAACTCCGAGTTTGCATACACTAACCTGCACTTCAACAAAAACAAAAACACCGAGCGTAAAACTGACAAAAACAAAATACACAAAACACTATTTTTTGGATTTTTATTGGTTTTATAATTTTTATGATTTTTCTAATTTAACATGAAAACAGTAAAATAAGAGCTTGCAATCAAGCGCACACTTCCCCGGCAGCGGCGCCAAAATTTGATCGATGTCGAAGGGTCAATCAAAAATAGCCTAATTACTCTAACTTAGCTAGGGTAAGCAGGATTCGTTCCACGGGAAGTTATGGTCAACTAGCAAGCAATTTCAGGATTTTTGTTGTTTGTGGTTAACTAAGATTAACTAAGATAAAGACTAGAGTAACAACTACTAAGCAAATGTAACTTGAATATCTAAAAACATAGACAATGAACTAGACGAAAAGTTGTAATCAATTGATTAAAAGCCTTTATCCCTTCACAATCCCAATCTCACATGCATGCAATTCAAACCAGTATTATGCTCATCAAATATTGATCAAATCTCATAGATAAGATTTCTTAGGCTTATTAATTCTAACTATTTTGAGATTGAATCATGCAACCTAGACACTTTGTCTTTATCCTTAATCTAATTAACACTAAGTGGATTAGGAACAAAATGTTAAATCACTATGACTCAACTTGCAACAATCACAATCAATAATACTTGCATTAATCAATAAACAATAGGTTCATAACATCACAATTCAAAAGACATAAGTTTCAAAACATTACAAACCGCATAAACTTGAATGAAAGAATACATGTATCAATTGTTCATGGAAGGAATAAAGATTAGAAAACTAGCCAAGCATAGTGGTGATGATAATCAATGAATCTCTTGATAATTGCATGATGAATGGCACCTTGATCTTGACTTGAATTCTTGAAGAATGATGATTAGATTAGTGTTTTTGTGTGTTTGGGAGGGTTTCCTGCTGCAAAACTGATGGAAAAAGATATCTTTTCGTAACCCTAGAGCTCTCCTTAAATAGGGGTTAGGAAACTTCATCCAAAAGCTAAAATTCGTATTTCCCGGATTTCTGGAATTTGGCCTGGCGTAATTTACGCCACTTTTGGCGTAATTTACGCCTTTGTTAAATTTCCTGGCGTATTTTTACGCCTAAAACCACCCCCCTGACTGGGCGTATCTGAGACTTGGCATAAATTACGCCAAGATAGGCGTAATTTACGCCTTTGCAAATTTTCGGATTCTTTTTCAGGCTTCCAAATCTTGTCAATCTTCCGCTTTAAATAGCCATTTTGTACCATCTTTCGCACCAACATCTTTCTTACCTGCAAAACATAAAACCTCATCAAAGTATCTCCTTTTTCACTCACATATAGTTAATTTTGCGTATTTAATCGTAAATAATCGTGACAATTAAGGAACGATCACTTACAATTTTTTTTTTTTTACAATGATTAGATAACCATAATAATGGTTTTAATAAGATGATGATGATGATGTGAAGAAACGATATGATGAACGAGCATAATGATGAACATGATATTGTAAGTGATGATATGATTATGATAATGATACACGATGTATGATGTTATGATCATGGTAGATGATCATGGCGATGGTAGACGTATGATGATGCTAAGGGTATGATGATGAAGAATAAGATGATTGATAATGAACGTATGTTAATGATGATGAAAGTTTAGATGAAGCACGAATAATATAGGTTAAATAAGTTATTAGATAATTTAAAAAGAAAACACGAGACAGTGGAATGGTTAAGGGTATGAGTGTTAAAGCAAGAGGTTACGGGTTCGATCCCTGTTGGTGACATCTAATTTTTTTAAAGCTTGTTTTGAGGTAGTTTTTCATTACCAAAAATTATTATTATTATTATTATTATTATTATTATTATTATTATTATTATTATTATTATTATTATTATTATTATTATTATTATTATTATTGTTATTGTTATTATTAATTATTGATATTATTACTTGTATTATAATTATTATTATTGTTATTATTATAATTACTAACATAAGTATTAATAGGATTATCAAGATTATTATTTTTATTATTATTATTATTATGGTTAGTATTATTGGTATATATTAAATTAAGATTATTTGTATAAAAATATATTTAATACACATAACATAACTATATTAATATTTTTTTTTATAAAATGAGTATATTTAATTAAATAATGAAACCTATAAATCACTAAATATAACAATTATATCTTTAATAATAATATCTAATTTGTTCGATTACAAGTATATGTATTAATATATATATACAAATGTTATAGGTTCGTGAATCCGAGGTCAACCTTGCATTGTTCAATGTCGTCATATGTATTTTTACTATAAAATACAATATAGTGAGTTTCATTTGCTCCCTTTTTAAATGCTTTTGCAATATATTTTTGGGACTGAGAATACATGCGCTGTTTTTATAAATGTTTTACGAAATAGACACAAGTACTTGAAACTACATTGTATGGTTGGATTACTATACCGAATATCGCCCCTTCAAGTCTGGTAACCTAAGAATTAGGGAAATGGCCCCTAATTGACGCGAATCCTAAAGATAGATCTATGGGCCTAACAAACCCTATTCTGGAATATGAAATGCTTTAGTACTTCGATTTAAATGGTGATTGCGATTGCCAATAATTATGGCATACTTGCGAGTATGCGGGGATATTTTATATGCATTATGTTAATGTCGGTTACCAGGTGTTCATCATACGAATGGATTTTAAACACTTGCGAGTGTAGGATTATTGAATAAATAAAATCTTGTGGTCTATTAAAATAATGAAAATGAATATTTATGATAAACTAATGAACTCACCAACCTTTTGGTTGACACTTGAAAGCATGTTTATTCTCAGGTTTGAAAGAAATCTTCCGCTGTGCATTTGCTCATCGTAGAGATATTACTTGGAGTCATTTATGACATATTTCAAAAGATGTTGCATTCGAGTCATTGAGTTCATCAAGAATATTATCAAGTCATTTATAGTTTAGATATATTATGAAATGGTATGCATGCCTGTCAACTTTCGATGTAATGAAACTTTGTCTTTTAAAAACGAATGCAATGTTTGTAAAATGTATCATATAGAGGTCAAGTACCTCGCGATGTAACCAAATGTAATGTATTCGTCCAGGTAGATTAGGACGGGTCATTAGAAACAACACCGCCATCTCACTTAATTCTGATGATAATAAACCCTAACTAATTGAAAATTCTAGAACGAATGAAATCAATCTGACTTGATGAGCTGATTGTATTGAGTGAATTTAATTTGAAGTGAACAGATGTATTGTTTTTTAAACAGGTGTATTGTTACAACAGGTGAACAGGTTCTACTGGATCCTTTTAAATGGATTATGTACCTTTTTTATTTGTAAACAGGTGTATTGTTTTTTTGGTAGAGATGGAAGTTAGAAAAAATTAGGGTTCATGTCTTTATTAGGTATGAAGATGGAATGGGAAGAAGATGAAGGTGAACAAAGAGAACAAAATTAGGATTTATGATTTTGATGGTTGAAGAAAGAGAAATAAAAGAAAAGAGAAAAGAGAAAAGAAAATAAAATAAAAAAAGCTGGAGGGTTAATTAAAAAGACGGAACTACCCTCATGTGCAAATCATGTGAGACCCAAAACTGTTAACTATTGACAGACGTTAGGACGTTGGACCCCTGGTGAAACTATTGCAAACCACAGTGACCCCCAAGGTGAAAAAATTCTTTTGGACTCCACTTGTTGTATCGAACAAACCATAGGGACCCCCCATGCAATTTTGTCTGAAAAATATATATAATTTGCGCAATATCACTCGACCACACCAATAATCCATTTCTAACGATTTAGAGCTCCAATTTTTGTTTTTAATTCTAGGGTTTGTTTGTGACTTTCAAAGTATTTGGTGAAATGATAAGGAAAAAGCCTGCATATAATCATGTGATGGTACTCCATGCTGAAACTGAACAAAAAGAGGAAATTGCCCATCACGTGTTAATCTCGTGATGACACTTAACGGACTCTTTGGATGGACGTTAGGCAAAGGGACTATGATTGCACTTTTTTGGAAATAAAAGATTCTAAATGCAAAAAAATAATTAAGAGACTCTGATTGCTATTTGGTGTATAATCAAGAGACCAACGGAGCAAAAAAAAATCAATTATTATTGCACTACGTATTATTGTTACAGATGATGTCTTATATTATATTTATAGTATAAGGCCCTATAATAATTAAGATAACTCTCATGAGAATTTGAAAGGTTGTCGTTAAGATGTATAGAGTTTTTATACATAGCAGTTATATATTTAGTTTAAAATGACAATTATTGAATTGAAAAATATGTTTATGCAACTTGATAGTCATGTAGTTGGTAAAATAATAGTAGTAAACAATAGTTATAGTTATACAAAGTTACTGGGTGTTGGTGATTTTAGTGTCATCCAACGTACATTTTAATTAGTTGCGATTTACTTGAATGCAGGTGTTAGCTAGCTATACTTATCAACGGGTTTGGAGAGTGTGGAGTACACGCCCGTAAGAGTTGGCTGCTAACTGTCGCGCAAAATGCGGGGGTCAAGGGGGCCCCTTGCGGGGTCCAAGGGGCAGCGCCCCTCGCGGGGCTCGGGGCAGCGCCCCGAAACCTCAACCCAAATGACACCATCTGTTACTATACGTTTTATTGAAAGGATGTCATTCAACAGTTTTTCCCGCCAAATATGAAGGGTTACACCCTTTCGGTTTTAACTGTTTTCCTATAACAGTTTTTGGACGTTTTTCATTCATTCATTCTGCATTCATCAACAAACAGAAACACACACATATTCTCTAACAATTTGATCAGTGATTTCATTGCCAAAAACACTTATTGCGTTCTTGTCTTATCCCTGTAAAGATTTCGTGCAACCAAGGCAATCGTAGGGTCGAAATACTTTATAGAGACAGTGATTACACGATTCAAGAACGAATCCGGCAGTCAATTTATACCCGATTTCTAACACTGGGTGGTATGTTGTAACTAGGCCCCTAATTTCTAGCATTATAATAATCGATTTTCTAGTAAGAACAAAGTATAGTTCGGTTCAACTGTTCAGAATATACATACATATGCAAGAACAAATCTTTCCAATTTAAGAAAGTTAACCATCTTGCACAAGACCAAAATTTTCCAATTCAAGAAGGCGAATCGCCGTCTCCGGTAACTTGACGCTTGTTACGTTTCAAAATCGCTTTAATCTCGGCTTCTTTCTTGTCATAAAACTCGATCAGATCTTTAAAACTTGTGGACCTCAATGTTCGTCTTGAACTGCGCCTAGCTGACTTAGGTTCGGGAAACTCAGGAAGCTCGTGTGCTGCTTCTTCATCGGGAGAGAATCTACGGTATTGACAAAACACTCTAAGAAAGTAAATGCTGAGAGAAATGAAGCATGCGATACCACATATAAGAAACAGGCCCCAAAAACTGCTTAGAGAAAGGCTATTTGTGTCTATTTCTGAAACTTGAGATGAACATGAACTCGATGCCAACCATTTGTCGTGGATTCTTTGTAATTCCCCGTTTTCCGATAGTTGCAGAATGGCGGTCGATAAGTCAACCGCTAAGGGAGAATCCCTTTGGAATGCCTGAAATAAATGCCAAAAAAAACCCATTAATAGGAGCTAACTGCTCTCAAGGGCGCTTTGATATAATATAATGATTAAGCGCTGAATGATTCAAAGGATCCGATTGAACTTGGTTCCGAATAACAATAACCTATTTGAAATCATTCTTAATGAACTCTACCAATGATGTAAAATATATAGACCTTATAAATGAATAAATAAAACTATATATTTGTTGGCAAAAGGTGTAGATCGACAGGGACACCCAAACCCTGCGTTTCCTTTGAAAAACCACCCCCGTAAGAGCCAGCTTGTAAAATACCTCCACCGAATATCCCCATGTGGCAGGAACAATTATCATCCCACTTTGTAATGGGTTGTATATTCTTGCCAAGAGTGGGAATTGATCATGAGCCCATTTTGGCAAAGGTTTCCACATGGAGGGCCCCAGCTTCTAAGGTAACAGGTTCTAAGGTAACAGGTGAGCTACTAGCTCATTGGTAAGTATATAATTGTTTACTAAGTGTTGATATAATCTATGGAGGATATCAAAGGAATTAGAGGTGTTGAATGGTTAAGAGAATAGTTCAACTCCGAATGGTTTAGCACATTCCGATGTCACAAACAAATGCACTAAGTGCTTAACGGTTCAACATTTACTGCTAAACCATTCAATTAAGAGGCAATCAAACGCACCCTTAATGTAAAATTAGAAGCAGACTTTAACTTTTAAGATCAAACAGAATGTTTTTCAACTTCAAACTTGATACATTTGCTCAAAATATTTATGGAACCCTAGAGTTAAAGCTTCACACGTGAAGTTAAACTATTATGGTCAAAAGTAGGAAAAGTAAAAAAACTTACGAATCCCCAGCCGCTTTTGGTGAACTCGCGACCGACAATCTTGAACTCACATTGTGTGTAACTCATAAAAAGCTCGACATAAGGAAGCTCATCAACAATGGCAGCTACACCACCCTGTTTCGGACCAAGGTGAAGTGCATTCATATATTCAGCTTTGTCTTTCAATGATCTGATTCTAGATGGTGCAATGTTAAGCTCTTGGACCAAATAGTTATACGCAAAAGATCCATCTTGAACTCCAATTGGGTCTTTAATTGAAATCAACCCATCTATCCCCTCGATCCTTGAAGTCAACTGTTGAACGGTCAAGATCGAAGTCAAACTTGCGGTGTAGCTTGAATTGATAATTAACACCACAAACAACCATAATAGTAGAACGAACCGCCCCAATGTGCTAACCGTGTTTTCTCCTGCATAAACAACTCTACTAAGTAAAGTTTTGATCTTGAATGTTAAATTATCAAAATAAGATAATTCTAAAGTGCGTAATCAAACATATCATGCTTACTATGAGAAAAGAACATAGTTGAAAAACTGAACCAGAAAATTGTGATGATTTGTTGACTCGGGGGCCCACGAAACTCATGGTTCAAACGATGTTCAAGAATCCAAACAACACATCCAACAAGAAGAAAGAAACCGCCAGTAACAAGCCACATTTCAAGGGTGAAAGGTCTGAGAAAAGCCCATGGGCTGGTTTTCGATTTCTTGACAGGAACAACTATAACGAGTCCCGATTCCATATATGGTTGTGTGAAATCAACTATCCTTGTTCGATTTGTAGTAATTGTAACATCTCCAACAGCTGCATCAAATTTCTAAACAACAAGAAAAATCAAATTTCAACTTTTATCAATTGGTATTTGCAGGTGTCAACAAAAAGTAAACATCATGTAAGAACTTACATTTTCAGCAACAGAAGATATAAGATTGCTATAACTCGGGTTTCGAATCCCGTCCCCAAATAAAATATATTCCCGAGGCACAGCGTACGGTAGTAAATTCACAGCAGCTTCAAAAACATCGAAGCTATACCCCTTTACACCTTGTGGAGACTTATCGTCTTTCGTTATAACCTCTTTGTAACTATGTCGATACGGTACACCGATCCTCAACGGCTTCCCGTTGTTCGGGAACACCCATCCACGTGGCTTCACACTCGTTTCACCAGGCCAAATAACACCATAAAGACGTTTAGTATCATTTGAACTGTTCAAAGGCTTGGAATACAAACTATCGGGGGTGTCAACCGACAAACCAGAGTAGTTTGACCAATATCCGATGGTCCGTAATCCGGTCCCACCAATGTTAAGAATATCATAAGCCGGATGAATCAGATTCTTATCCTGATCGAACTGAACTTCACCCGTTAAACCAGTAAAATTTGTTGATAGAATCAGATCAAGTAATTTAGGACCTTCGTTGAACATGTGAAGTGCTGATAATCGAAGTTGGCTTCCGTTTGTGCTTTGAAGTTTCGGGTCAGAAGAAAATGTGATACTTTCGCCCGATTTTAACAAAGTATCAAGAGCATACCCGAGTAACCAAACAGAATCATAAGCATAAAGAGCATACGAATTGAAACTCGGTGTTTCCTTTCGTTTGATGTTTTTCCATTTTGTTTCAAACGATTTTTTCAACTCGGAATTCGGTGTGTGTTGTCGAAGTGACAACACACCTTGTAATAAGTCCATAGTGTCGGGACCTGGCGGTTCTGACGAATCCAGAACCGACGGGACCCACTCTGTGGTTATCCATACATAACCACTTGTCATCATTCCTAGTTTCTTCGCAACCGAGAATATTTCTAGACCCGAATCGGGATTCACGTGAACAACATAAACACGTGACTCCATTAAATTAACTGCAGTCAATATTTCACTTATGTCGTCTGCTGATGCACCTGACGCAAAAGCCGCTTTATATGAGATCTTGGCTCGTTTCTTGGCTAACGAATCGCCTAACGATGAAATCCCGTTTCTACCATAATCATCATCTACAAATATTGCAATTACTTCTTTCCAATCATAGTAATCAACCAAGTCTGCAATGGCTGACATTTGGTAATAATCATTTTGAGTCGTACGAATGAAATAAGGATATTGGAGAGCTGATAATGTGGGGTCCGTAGCGCCGAAAGAAAGTAGAGGTACGTGAAGTTCGTTAACAACGTGTGAGATAACATGTGCTATGGTTGATGACTGGGGCCCGATTGCAGCCACCACATCATTCTCCATCAGCTCCAAAGCTACATCAACATTAAAAAAAAATAATAATAAGTCAAAAGACAGTCTTTGACTTTTACATTCAAATTCAAAGTGATGTTCATTTAAAAGTTTATAACCATAATTACAGTATGTTCTTAGTGTTCCTAAAATGATTAATTTTCTCTAATGATTAATGAAGCTTAATCTCAAACATCACATGTTTCATGTGCATTATATTAACTCAAAAAGTAAAACCATGACATATGATATGAAGCACAAAGTCAAACATATCAACTAGCATTAGTATAGAAACAAGTTGCTATTCATATATTCTTAATTCTTTTGTTATCAATTTTTCTTTTTTCCAACCTTTTGTTTAAGAAATTTGCCATAGTAATACTGTAAAGCTACAAAATTATGTGCTAGGATACTAAAACTGATATGTACAACAATAAAGTAGGTGTTGATCTTTGGTGTACACAGTTACAGCAAAGCAGCTGCTTTTTCCCTGTATAAAAGCAAATACTTTTTTTTTTTTACCAAAAAAAAGCAAATACTTTGGTGTACAAACTTTTGAATGCATAATTTTGGCTATGCTACACCAAACTTTATATTATTGATTTATGATACACAAACACATTAATACATCTGCCTTATAACAATGTAAACATGATTGAACTAAGTAAAAAGCTGGAAGTAAAATGTAAAAATTAACAGAGAATTATATTACCTTCAATGGTGCCAAGAAATCCACTGCAATTAGTATCATGTAAAATGAGATTCAATTGGGTGTCACCAAGAATGTTTGCATCAGCATTAACATCATCAACAGCAGCTTCAATTGCAGGTTTCACAGACCTCCCAATTACTGAATTCACTGTTAACAAAGCTCCAATGTTTACAACCTTTGGTCTTCTTGATGATGCTGCTGATGATGTTGATGAATTTACAGTTTTACCCTCATCTGCCATGGCAACTACCACCATGACCCACATGCCATAAATCAAGAAAATCATAAATTTTCTCATCATAGGTTGATAAAAATCCATTTTTTGAAGATACCCTTTTAAAGCTCAAGTCAACTGGAGTTGCTGACCTCACATCTGCACCTAAAGGAGCAGTTTTTACAAGACATTAGTGTGAAATATGAAATCTTGAATTTTAGAACAAAAGTCAAGAATTTCAAGATAGCTGAACCCTAACCACATGAATACCAGATAAACCTTTTTTTGGACAAGAAATTTAATCCATCAAAGTGGTTGTTAGATATGGATACCCACAATGGAAACCAGAGATTTACAATAAAAAAAATAAAAGGATGAGAATTATATTATATTAAGAATATAATAAATAAATATCGAGAAAAGGTAACAGCTAAACAAAAATTAGATGATGATGAAGTCAATCAAAATTTAAGGATTGTGATTAAAGAATTGTAGAAATTAAATAATAAATAAAAATTAGGGAGTATAATAAAATGATGAAGAACTTAGAAAGTGAGATGAGTGAGGGAAAATAATAGACAAATTGCTACTGTATAATCAACGAAACTCCTTTCTTTTGAATATCAACACTAATTTTTATTATATTTATCAAATTTAATGTAACTTATAATAATATATAATATAATATGTATAATAATATAATTCATTTAATATGTATAATATAATTCAACTTGACTTTAACAGTTTTACCTATTAAAAGAAATACAAAATTAAAGTAGTGTATTCAATTTCAATTTTAACCATTTTATGATGGCATTATATTTGACTATCTAGTATAGTATTTTTCAACCATCAATTCAATCACCGTTGATTTGAACCATTATATATATATATATATATATATATATATATATATATATATATATATATATATATATATATATATAGTGGTAGGATCAAGAGGGAAGTAACCATTCGGGGGGAAGCGGGGGGAAGCAAAAACTTTTTTTTTTCGTTTTTTGAAAAAACTTTGTTCACGAACATTATAGATGAGATGAAAATATGAACATTTAGTAGAGACACTTTGTGATAAATGTTTTTATTTTGGCGGAAAAACGCTCGAAGAAGTAATATATAACAATTATCGTGTTTTTCGAGCGTATTTTGAGGTTTTTAGCTATTGGGGTTTAGATATTAGGGTTTATAGGGTTTAGATATTAGGGTTTAGAAATTTAGGGTTTAGGGTTTAGATTTAGGGTTTAGATTTAGGATTTAGATTGAGTTTTTAACACGAACGGTTTAGAGTTTAGGGTTTAGGGTTTGGTGTTTTGGATTTATGGAATAAACCCAAAACACCAAACCCTAAACCCTAAACCCTAGACCCTAAATCGGGCTAAATTTTACTTCGCAAAACATGAAAAAAAACGTTCATATTCTTCACGAACAATATTATCTTGAATGTTATTTTTGTCGATCGTTTTTCCGCCTAAATAATAACATTCATCACGAAGTGTCTCTTCTAAATGTTCATATTTTCGTGTGATCTTGATGCCGGAAAAAAAAATTCAAAAAAAAACGAAATTTTTTTTTTTTCGCTTCCCCCCATTGGTTACTTCCCCATTGATCATGCCTATATATATATATATATATATATATATATATATATATATATATATATATATATATATATATATATAGTCATATAAATCTCTAAAATGATAATTTTATCATTAAGCTAATTATCCTTTAATTTTCATAATGATGATGTCATAATTATATATTAATTTAATTAAAAAAAATGATACGAAATCTTTTATAAAAGAAAATATCAATCTCTCCTAAATTGTAATTGTAATTTTATTTTTCTAAAAAAATTAAAAATGAATTTATTATTACTAATAATAATTAATATTATTAAAAATATAAATACTCAACTTTGAGCGAATATTAGTATTATTATTTACTTTTAATATAATAATTATAATATAATAATTATTATTATATTATTAATATTCAAATATGAATTCTTTTTACGAAATTAATTATGTTACATATGTATGCGAAAATACATGTCGCTATACATTTGTAAAAATAACGACAAGTTTCTTAGTCAAATGGGTCATTAAAATAAATGACTTTAACATTTACATTCACTTAATACATAAAACATGTCATTAAATTGTTTCGTTTAAACAAACCAATGATTTCACGGGTTATTTCACTAGTTTCTATTAAAATGCTATAATGATGATGTTATTATTAGTTTAATTCATCCCTAAATTTCTCGAATGCTTAGGTAATAATCATAATTAAATATAATTAGAAATAAATTAAAAAACAATGCACTATATTAAGTACGTGAATTATGCAAACAAAAAATTAAACTCCCATATTGTTATGGAAAGAAAATAAAACACCTCAATAATCATATGTACAATATTTGAAACATTATGTATGTGACGATCGCTCCAAATCCATATGGACGAACACGTCATTCATTGATTTCATTGCGAGGTATTTGACCTCTATGTGATACATTTTGTAACATTGTATTCGTTTGAAAAGGTATTTCATAAATGAATATATAAATTCCAGGTTTTTAACATCTGATGATTCCTACGTATAGACAATCACCATTTAAATGGTTTACAATAATACATCTGTTGACAATACAGTCAAAATAAGATACATGGTAATGGTTTGGTGAATGCAAGTTTCTTGTATATAGCATGTATGACTCCAAGCACATATCTTGTATCACGTATAAGCAAACAGCGGAAGACTTCTAGAAACCTGAGAATAAACATGCTTCAAGTGTCAACACAAAGGTTGGTGAGTTCATAGTTTTAATATTACACATAATCCGTATATCAATGTGGATTACAAAAGTTCAGTTGTTTTATTCAAAACGTTTATCAATAGGTTTTACATAAAAGGTGGATCACAAGATTTCAGTTATTTCATTCGAAACGTTTATCAATCGGTTCTACAAAATTGAGCACCCTGGTAACTAAACTTTAATGTTTATATAATTTGTACCCTTTGTATAATCATCTTAATAATACACGCAAACCAACGTGTACGCTTCTCAAATAGCATACGTCCGTTAAAAGGCTAGCGCTCTAGCTCGGACGGGGATATCAAGCCCTATGGATCCATATACTACTACTCGCGCCCACCAGTTCTTATAACTGGCAGTTACTAGTTACCAAAGCTAAGGGATTTTCGGTTCAAACTCGGTGTAGAATTTAGTATGTACTTGTATCCATTGCGTTTAAAATAAAGTGCATGTATTCTCAGCCCAAAAATATAGATTGCAAAAGCAATTAAAAAGGGAGCTATGAAACTCACGCATATAAATATTGTATTTTCAGTATTTATAAACAGTCGCATGTATTCTCAGCCCAAAAATATATTGAGTAAAAGGGATCATATGAAACTCACACATATAAATATTGTATATCGGTTAATAAAACATTTGCATGTATTCTCAGCCCAAAAATGTAGAGAGTAAAAGGGATCTTATGAAACTCACACATATAAATATTGTATATCGGTTAATAAAACATTTGCATGTATTCTCAGCCCAAAAATGTAGAGAGTAAAAGGGATCTTATGAAACTCACAGTTTAATATTGATATACAATATTGCAGGAAAGCATGTAGACGCATCGGAGATGATAAACACGAGGTTTGATTCACAAAAATACCCCCGAACATTACCCATAATTTCCTTGGCAATAACTCATATTTTCCTTAGCTCTTTCCCGCTCGAAAACATATTTTGAAAATTACTTGGACAGCACTCCGTCGTAATATTTTTTGTACATTATTATTTTTGTATCGCAAAAATAATAACACTAATAATAATAATAAAATAATAAGATTAATAATAATCTTATTAATAATAATAATAATAATAATAATAATAATAATAAATAATAAATAATATTACGGAGTATATATATATTTGTGTATGTGTGTGATTTAAATCGAGCGAAAACACTGAAATTTATAGATGTGGCCTGAAATCTGGAGTCATGCGACTCGCATGGAAATGGCCTTCTGGCCATGCGACTCGCATGAGGACCAGGGACAGCTCACATTGTTTTGGCTCCTAGCTTGTCGACATAATTAAATATTAATATAATATATATAATTTAAATAATTAATTATATATTATATTAAATTCACGTGCATAGTTGACTTGTAATTTTTGTTCCGATAAGTCGTACGTCATCACTCGACTTATGTCCCGGTTCTGGTTTTTCGAATGTCCTTTCGTACGCTGAGAAAACTTGCATTTTACGTTTCGTGACACGTACCTTTGTCAAGATATAGCCTTAAGTTATCCATAAACTATACCACTCATAGTATATCTTAAACTTTCGAGTATTTTGGTCATTTACTTCTATAAATCATCGTCTCGTTATTTGTTAAAAATACATTTTAAAATAGTGTTTTACTGTAGCAAAGTCAAATTTACTGTAGCAATTCACTGTAGCAAAGTCAATTTCACTGTAGCAAATAGTGATTTTCGAAAACACTGTAGCATTTTGAGTAATGTGGCAATTTGAAAACACTGTAGCAAATTAGTGTTTAACTGGTTCTTCTTAAACGCTTTAGTTAACTTATCTAAATATCAATTGAATCAATAAACGAATGTTACTATCGTTTATTATATATATGTATATATCTTTTTAATATACATAAATCAGTTTTTAAATACACATTGGACGTTATTTATAAATAAATTTTAATAATAAATATTTCAACTTATCATATACATTCAAATAGATATTTAAACCAATAAGTTTAATGTACGGTATCAAACAATTAATACATTGTTACCTTTTCATGTTATAGTATATATGTATCTTTTTACATATAATTGTTCGCGAATCGTCGAAAACAACCGAAGGTATTTAAATATATAAAAGTAATTCAAAAATTTTGAGATTCAGTTTTACAGACTTTGCTTATCGTGTCGGAAATTTTAATCATACAAAGATTAAGTTTAAATTTAGTCGAAATTTCTGGGTCATCACAGTACCTACCCGTTAAAGAAATTTCGTCCCGAAATTTGAGTGAGGTCGTCATGGCTAACAATAAAAATGTTTTCATGACGAATATGAGTTGATAAATAGAATTTTATTACCGTTGAGTAATATGGATAAAACAATCCAATTACTCGAAGCGTATAAGAGAAGTTATCGTAATAGAGTGAAATGGAGAATAGAGATTCGTCTTAACTCTTGACGTATTAACGATTGATTTCCATAATTTAAGGAATAGAAAATCTTCATAATCTAAATAAGATTTGATTCTTCGGAATTTAAGGAAATTAAGATTTCTTTTGATTAAATGCGTAATTTGCTTCGATTGCTATGTTTGATATTTCGCTATAAATTGACCTCTTCCGTTTCATTATTTTCATCACTCTTACATCTTCTTCCTCATTTCCTATTTTCAAAAGATTGTAAAAAAATGCTTCATCCAGTTCTGATTCTTGATATACTCCTAACTTTCATATCTGTCATTCTTCTTTTTCATCTACCACCGGAGGAAGTTATTTTCTTCTACCATTACCTTGGGGTTATAGTATTTTTCATTCTCCCGTGTCTTTACATTGCTATACGCATTGATATACACGGTTTGTAATTTCTGGGTAGTTGTTGGGTTTTATATCTTCCCTTATATTTCGATGTCTCTGCTTCTGTCTTTCTATAATTATTGACATCCACAGTCAATACTCTCATTGATATTTTGAAGCTTCATGCTTTTGTTTTATCTTCCCGACTTTAAATCAAGCGAATAATGGTCCAGAATTCGTAGGTATGAATTTCGGAATGAACATAATTAATGTTTAAAAAAAAACGGTAATAGCACAATCTGACTTGTCAAATTACCAGAATACCTCGAAAAAGACCGAATCATTAAGAAAATATTTTCTTGATAGTTTAGAGGTTAAATAGAACGAAAGAGTTATGTAATATGGTTTATGATGAGGGTATGATCTGTGAACCTTTATCACGTTCCATTAGAAACTCAGCATGACTTACTGTAATATATTCACGTTGATCAAGTGTCATTATATTATACTAATTCATGCTTCAGTTCCCAACACTACTTCAAAACATTCAAATTTTAAACTTGAAGGTTTCAGAATTTAGAAACTAAAGTAGTTTCTTTTATGATGTAATACAGATAGCGCGAAGAGATGAATGATTTCAGATAAGAATGCTTATGAAAATATCTTCAGAAATATCGAGGGTCTTTTAATATCTTAGAATTTCTAATATCGAAGAATGATGAAGAAGATTTGTTCGTAACGGATTTTGAGTTAGTAGCAAGGTATTCGTTAATGACTTCAGCAGATACTGAATCATTTGTATTCTTTGAAGGCAGGTTTAGTCTTTGTGATTTATCCACAGCCCTCCTTCATACTTTGCTCAATCCGTTTTCCAGTTTCAAACCTTTTTTTTTTTCTCAGCTTTACCATCATATTATTCTTTATCATCAAACTTTTGACTGTTAAGGTCGTTTACAGTTTTTGCTGCTTCATCAGCATTGTTCTAATTTCAGAGAACTAGTTTCATAGTTTGGGGTGTTTTTCAAAAACTTCACATTCGAAGTATGTAATTCGAGGAGGTAGACGTTATATGTACACATATAACTGTTGGCGTAGACGTGCTGCAAGATTTCAAAATACTGATTGCAAATTCCCGATAGTTGGAATGGAAACTATTGTTACAAGATGTGGATGAGTACATGATAGGGTTTCAATGTATATATAGTGATTTCCGGAGAGTTTCAAATAGCAGAGTGGCGGAGTCGCTGGTACATTTACTGCTAATATGGTGGAACATAAAAGGTTCCCCAGTAACAAAAACGTATATACCAAAGTTATAAGTCTGAAAGGTCGTCGTTGACTAGTTGAATGGGTGATAATACTGGATACTTTTAAAAAGGAATTGCAAGGTTATTTTCAGTAATGATAATGCCGAAGGATTTATCACAGATACGTGTTAAAGTTTTACTTAGGTTTCGAGAGCTTTCCAGATATATGATTATAATTACAAATCTTTCTTCTCGTAGATATCGTGTAGTTGGTTTGTCTTCTCGTTTGTTCATTAGTTGAAGTGTTTCCAAGAATTTCGATGGGTTTGAACGCAAAATGTAATCATATGATGTTCTAGTACTGTTCTGAATTCAAAGCATGGTTTTCGAAGCATGGTTTTGAAAGATGTAGGAATCTAAGAGTGATGTTTTTCGTTTAATCTTGACTTGGATTCTGATCAATCGAAATCAGAATATGAAATTGAATGAAAATGGTTATTCTGCGATGAACAGATACGTATATCTATAGGTTTGAGCAGTATAGTTAATGATTGCTGAATCAGAATTGAAGAATGTATAGTGTAACATATTAATGTGGAATTTATATATTTCTAGGGTATTACCTACCCGTTAAAATATTCTCATCATTAACAGTTTGTACAAAAGGATTTTCAATTACAATCTTTATGAAAATATATGTATGTATATTTCCTTCAGATGTAATATAGATTTAATGAGTTATTAAACTCATTTGGTTTTCGGTTAGAACTAGAAACGAATAATCTCTTCTATATTAAAGATTACATAATCGTCGCAGGATATTTCTCCAATGAAGTTATGAATTAATACTTCATCGTTTATGGTTATTAGTATTCTTCGGTGCCTACGGTGCGTATGAGGTTGATACTCGTGGGACAGATTGTGAGGTTAAGGTTTAAGGTGCGGATGTTGTTGTTGGTGGTACTGGTACTGTTGTTGGTTGTGCTGCTGGTTCTGGTGGTGCTACCGGTGCTGCCTGTGATGCCTGCAAATTGTGCATCATATTCTCCAAAGCCACAACTCGAGCGCGAAGCTCGTTAACTTCTTCTATTATTCCGGGATGATTGGCGGTTGGTACGAGAGGATGAATAAAGTTTAAAATTCTAGTTATCATATAATCGTTGCGAAATATCCTGGAAATTAGGGTAAAGATAGTGTTTCGAACGGGTTCGCCGGTAAGTGCCTCAGGTTCCTCACCAAGAGGTGAATTCGGTTGGTGGAAAGGATCGCCTTCCTCTTGTCTCCATTGATTAAGTTGATTACGAACCCATCCCCAATTCATCCAGAATTGGTGATGACTGATTGGTTGATTCATTCCGGTTACACTGCTTTCGGAACTCAGGTGGAAATTCATATCGGAATCCGAAGAACTCGAATTACTTGCAGAATTCATCTTACACGGTTAGATAAATAATTTTCGATGTGAAATGATTTTCGGATATCGGATGATATTTTAATTACATAGAATACCTTTATATAGTACAAAGGATCCGCAAATTACGGAGAAACTTTCGGAAACTGTCAAGTAAAGGTAACAGTAACAGATACGCTAAGATATTCATTTTGTCTATACACTAGTCATGCAATCCATGCAATAAGGTGTGTCTAGACTACAAATGATAAGCAGGTAATTTTCCACACAAGGAATGATAAGCAGGTAATTTCTAACAAAAAAAATTATAAGCAACAACTTTTATCATGCAGACATGGTCGAAGTCCAGACTCACTAATGTATCCTAACAATAACCGGTTAGACACACTAATGCAAATTCTGGTTCGCTAAGACCAACGCTCTGATACCAACTGTGACGATCGCTCCAAATCCATATGGACGAACACGTCATTCATTGATTTCATTGCGAGGTATTTGACCTCTATGTGATACATTTTGTAACATTGTATTCGTTTGAAAAGGTATTTCATAAATGAATATATAAATTCCAGGTTTTTAACATCTGATGATTCCTACGTATAGACAATCACCATTTAAATGGTTTACAATAATACATCTGTTGACAATACAGTCAAAATAAGATACATGGTAATGGTTTGGTGAATGCAAGTTTCTTGTATATAGCATGTATGACTCCAAGCACATATCTTGTATCACGTATAAGCAAACAGCGGAAGACTTCTAGAAACCTGAGAATAAACATGCTTCAAGTGTCAACACAAAGGTTGGTGAGTTCATAGTTTTAATATTACACATAATCCGTATATCAATGTGGATTACAAAAGTTCAGTTGTTTTATTCAAAACGTTTATCAATAGGTTTTACATAAAAGGTGGATCACAAGATTTCAGTTATTTCATTCGAAACGTTTATCAATCGGTTCTACAAAATTGAGCACCCTGGTAACTAAACTTTAATGTTTATATAATTTGTACCCTTTGTATAATCATCTTAATAATACACGCAAACCAACGTGTACGCTTCTCAAATAGCATACGTCCGTTAAAAGGCTAGCGCTCTAGCTCGGACGGGGATATCAAGCCCTATGGATCCATATACTACTACTCGCGCCCACCAGTTCTTATAACTGGCAGTTACTAGTTACCAAAGCTAAGGGATTTTCGGTTCAAACTCGGTGTAGAATTTAGTATGTACTTGTATCCATTGCGTTTAAAATAAAGTGCATGTATTCTCAGCCCAAAAATATAGATTGCAAAAGCAATTAAAAAGGGAGCTATGAAACTCACGCATATAAATATTGTATTTTCAGTATTTATAAACAGTCGCATGTATTCTCAGCCCAAAAATATATTGAGTAAAAGGGATCATATGAAACTCACACATATAAATATTGTATATCGGTTAATAAAACATTTGCATGTATTCTCAGCCCAAAAATGTAGAGAGTAAAAGGGATCTTATGAAACTCACACATATAAATATTGTATATCGGTTAATAAAACATTTGCATGTATTCTCAGCCCAAAAATGTAGAGAGTAAAAGGGATCTTATGAAACTCACAGTTTAATATTGATATACAATATTGCAGGAAAGCATGTAGACGCATCGGAGATGATAAACACGAGGTTTGATTCACAAAAATACCCCCGAACATTACCCATAATTTCCTTGGCAATAACTCATATTTTCCTTAGCTCTTTCCCGCTCGAAAACATATTTTGAAAATTACTTGGACAGCACTCCGTCGTAATATTTTTTGTACATTATTATTTTTGTATCGCAAAAATAATAACACTAATAATAATAATAAAATAATAAGATTAATAATAATCTTATTAATAATAATAATAATAATAATAATAATAATAATAATAAATAATAAATAATATTACGGAGTATATATATATTTGTGTATGTGTGTGATTTAAATCGAGCGAAAACACTGAAATTTATAGATGTGGCCTGAAATCTGGAGTCATGCGACTCGCATGGAAATGGCCTTCTGGCCATGCGACTCGCATGAGGACCAGGGACAGCTCACATTGTTTTGGCTCCTAGCTTGTCGACATAATTAAATATTAATATAATATATATAATTTAAATAATTAATTATATATTATATTAAATTCACGTGCATAGTTGACTTGTAATTTTTGTTCCGATAAGTCGTACGTCATCACTCGACTTATGTCCCGGTTCTGGTTTTTCGAATGTCCTTTCGTACGCTGAGAAAACTTGCATTTTACGTTTCGTGACACGTACCTTTGTCAAGATATAGCCTTAAGTTATCCATAAACTATACCACTCATAGTATATCTTAAACTTTCGAGTATTTTGGTCATTTACTTCTATAAATCATCGTCTCGTTATTTGTTAAAAATACATTTTAAAATAGTGTTTTACTGTAGCAAAGTCAAATTTACTGTAGCAATTCACTGTAGCAAAGTCAATTTCACTGTAGCAAATAGTGATTTTCGAAAACACTGTAGCATTTTGAGTAATGTGGCAATTTGAAAACACTGTAGCAAATTAGTGTTTAACTGGTTCATCTTAAACGCTTTAGTTAACTTATCTAAATATCAATTGAATCAATAAACGAATGTTACTATCGTTTATTATATATATGTATATATCTTTTTAATATACATAAATCAGTTTTTAAATACACATTGGACGTTATTTATAAATAAATTTTAATAATAAATATTTCAACTTATCATATACATTCAAATAGATATTTAAACCAATAAGTTTAATGTACGGTATCAAACAATTAATACATTGTTACCTTTTCATGTTATAGTATATATGTATCTTTTTACATATAATTGTTCGCGAATCGTCGAAAACAACCGAAGGTATTTAAATATATAAAAGTAATTCAAAAATTTTGAGATTCAGTTTTACAGACTTTGCTTATCGTGTCGGAAATTTTAATCATACAAAGATTAAGTTTAAATTTAGTCGAAATTTCTGGGTCATCACAATGTACAATCTTATGGTTAACACCCATGATCATATGTACAATATTTGAAACATTATATACAACCTTATGATAAAACACTCAAATGATTATATTTACAAACTTTAAAATAAATTGTACAATCTTCTACAGAACATCCAATGAACACATTTACAAATTTTAAAGCATATTGTACAACTTTTATATAATAATTGTATTTTAATTTTCTAAAAAAAAATTTAAAAGTCATTTATTATTACTAATAATTATTATTAAAAATATAAATACTCAACTTTGAGCAAACTTTATTATTATTATTTACTTTTATTATAATTATTATAATTATAATTATTAATTATTATATTAGTAACATTCATATATGGATCCCTTTACGAGATTAATTACGTTACATATATTTGTCAAAACAACGACAAATTTCTTAGTCGAATTCGTAGTTCCACGGGTCATTAAAATAAATGATATTAGCATTTACATTCACTTAATACATAAAACATGTCATTAAATTGTTTCGTTTAAACAAACTCGTGATTTTATGGTCCATTTCACTAGTAATGTACTATTTCCGTTATTAATTTAAATATTCACTACGAAATTTACACTAATATTCAAGTTTAAAATTGAAAAATAAAGGAAAATTTTCTAAACCGCTCATGATGATTTCATTAAAATAATTAATTATATTTAATAAAAATATTAACATGTTCATTATATAATATATGAAGCATTATGTACAACATTATGATAAAAACACCTCCATGATCATATGTACAATATTTGAAACATTATGTATAACTTTATGGTAAAACACCTCCATGATCATATGTACAATATTTGAAACATTATGTACGACCTTATGATAAAACATCCTCATAACCATATGTACAAACTTTGAAGCATATTGTACATCTTTTACAAAACACCTCATGGATACATGTACAAACTTTGAAGCATATTGTACAATCTTCATATAATAATTGTATTTTAAAGTAAAAAAAATAAAGAGACATTTGTTATTACTAATAATTATTACTAAAAATATAAATATTTAATTTTAGAGCAAACTTTATTCTTATTACATTATTATTATTCAAATATGGATGGATTCTGTTTACGAGATTGATTAAGGTACATATGTATACGAAATATATGTCTAAATAAAATGTTGTAATGTAGGCTTTTATGACAAGGAAAATAGTAATTGTGATGAAAATTGAAAGAAGGTCGTGGAAGAGTAAATATAGTTCATTTATTCTGACCAAGTTAAGTATATCAATATGTTTTTAAAAACGACAAGTTTCTTAGTCGAAATTTGTGGTTTCACGGGTCATTAAACTAAATGACTTTAGCATTTACGTTCACTTAGTACCTAAAACATATCATTAAATTGTTTCATTTAAACAAACTCGTGATTCTACGGGTCATTTTACTTTTACATTTACTATATACTGTTAACTAACGGAGTATATAAAGAAATTCTACTTAAAACTCATTCTGATCGGTAAACGAATTTGACCAACATAGTGTAGCATATCAAAACAGATTTTATGATATTAAAATTGAGACAGATAATCCAATATACTATTTGTTGCTTACTAACATAAAATTTGATTGTATTAGTTTTATTAATCCCCACGAGTTATTAGAAAGGCATGATTGATGAATGATGATTAAGAAATTCCCCATTATCACATTAATTTACAAACATGAAAGTATATATAATATGTTTTTGTTTTATGTTATGTTTTACTACAAATTACAAGGCTCCATTTACACAACTATAATGTTTTACAGTGTTGTACAGTATAATACTGTAAAGTATGAAGATTGTGTATATAACAATTTTGAGTAGTGTACATATCACTTCCCTTTATACAATATGCAATTAGTAAAAGATCGTATCATAAAAATTCCCATCAATCAAAGATTCTTTCATATTGCAATTTCTTTATTAAAAAATGTGTTATTCCAAAGTAAGATTCCTGTAATCTGTTTATTATTAATTATTAACTCAATTAATATACCGACTACTTTTGATCACATTACATGTATACAAATGACACATTAAATATTCGATGTGTTGTCTTGACCATATTTACATACATACAATCATCAAACTGATTATTCACTCTTAGACCACGGATAATAGTAACGCTGACTTAGAGTGGATGAGGTCTTTTTGAGTTATTTTTGAGACGTGTTAAGTATGGGGTTGTAGTGGCGAAGATTGTCGAGAGAGGTTATGGATGATGTGCTAAAATATAATCGGAGGTTGAGTTAAAAAGTGGTGAAAATGTAGAAAAACAATTAAATAATAATTAAAAATGATAAACGCATCTTACTTGCTCCGTTTTTCATTGACAAACGTCAAAAAAAGAAATTTACCACTCAGGCTTGCCTGAGTGGTCACCGGGCCTGCGTGGCCACCGAGTTACCCAATGAAGCATACCATCCGGATTCGATTCTTGACTATGTCAAATCGTTCAGAAAAGGAGTGTCACCAGAGGGTGCGCGTAATGCGAAATTCAATAGTACCAGGTCGCGAGCTCGGGGGACTTGATTACTCGAGGTTTACCCTATAAGGAGGGAGCCAATGTGTTTGTGCATAGAAGTGTTTCCTTGTTAATCCAAAAAAAAATCCAAGAAAATCTAACTACAAACGCCCCACTACAGACTTTGGCGGGACGTTTGTGCCAGATGATAGGTTATGCCCAAGTCCAATTTATGTGCTTGTGTCTTTTAGGTTTTCTAGGGTAATGTAATCTATGAATAGTGGCTAATGTAATCAATAACATTCATGGTATAGTAAACTAGCTGAGTCATTCGAGAGGCTTCAAACTTGGCTATCTTACAGTTTGTGGGTGACACATCAAAAGGGGAGGGGGAGAAATGCTTGCGATATCCCTAGTCTTAACTACCAGGGGCGGTAAGGATATGCATGAAGGGTCTTCGCCATCCTAAAATTTGAGCAAGTAGTGATATTCGTAGTTCTTTGAGTTACTAAAATTTAAATTTTTAACCCAATTAATTGAAACTTGTATGAAAAATATATGGCCACATAGTGAAAACTCGTAGAAATTGCTTTATTAACAATTTATATTACTATGATACAGTTAATGGAAGTCAGCCAGAAGTCAATGCTAAAGTCAACTCAAACAGACCTCAGCGTGTTAAGATACCATCAAGTCGATTGAAGAATTATGAGGTGTCCAGAAGATGAGATGAGTTGTTTAGGACAGTTAATTTATGTTATAACTCTAGCCACGTGTCAATTGTAAATTGAATTGGTTGTTAAAGGTTGTTAGTGGTGGTTAGGTCTAGCTCACTGTAGTATAAAGATGTAACTATATCATTGTAATATTCATTCAATCAATAAAATTAGTTTCAATTTCAAGGAGAGTGTGCCTATCTCGAATAAGGCATAACATTTGGTGCTTTCATTGTTCTTGCTCCGGCCACAATTGCCGACATCAATGGCGGAATCATCATCTTCACAAAATGACGCAATCGAACGACTTACCGATCAATTCATTCAAGCATTACAACCAATGCAAGCTGCTTTATTAGCAATTGCAAATCAATCACAAACACAATTACCCCCAACTCAACAAAATCCACCAAATCCACAAAATCTCACTAATCCGCATGTTGAATATCATGATCCATTCAATAGAATGTATCAAGCTAAGAAGGTTTCAATGGAATTCCCTAGATTTGGGGGAGGGGATTCATCTGAATGGCTCTATAAAGCTGAAAAGTTCTTCTTGTTTCATAACATCTCTGAAGGTCAACGATTGACCTATGTTTCACTGCATATGTATGGTTTAGCTAGTAATTGGTTTTAGTGGATGGAGATGTCCAATCAGATCCATTCTTGGGCAGACTTTGTAATTGCACTCAAGGTTCAATTCGGTCCATCTGCATATGAAGATCCAATTGAAATGCTTACAAGATTGATGCAGAAAGGCACTGTGACTGATTATCAATTGGAGTTCCAAGCATTATGTTGTAGAACAAGGGAATTGTCAGACAAAGTGTTAAAAAGCTGTTTCATTGCAGGCCTTAAACCTGAAATCAGAAGAGAGGTTAAATCAAAAACTCCCTTCTCTTTAAGTCAAGCTATTGGTTTAGCCAAGTTATATGAGGCAAGATTGCAAGATAGAACATTTGGTACTTTTAAGCAATCAAATTTCAATAATAGCACCTCAATTAGGTCTGCAGAACCAATTACTTCTAAGAGCACTAGCACTAGGTTGGTTAAAAGGCTAACAGAAAGTGAAAGAGCCGAGAAAGATGCGAAGGGTGAGTGCTATAATTGTACTGAAAAGTGGAGTAGAACTCACAAGTGTCCCAATAGGTCTACAATGCATATGTTAGAGGTAGAGGATAATGCTTATGATAATGATGTAGAACATGAAGATCAATAAATTATAGAGATAGAAGAGGCTGAGAATTCTCTAATAGGTGTTGATTCTCCTGCAATTAGTTTGCATGCATTGTTGGGACAAACTAATCCAAGGGCTTTAAGAATGGAGGGTACTATTGCTGGTAAGAAATTACAACTCATGATTGATAGTGGAAGTAGTTACAATTTTATTCAAGAAAGAGTGGTAAAATACTTAAATTTGGCTTTACAACCTTCTTAACAATTTCATGTTATGGTTGGTAATGGTCAACATTAGAAGTGTGTAGGTAAATGTGTTAAGGTGTTGGTTCAGAATCAAGATTACAGGTTTGAAACAGATTTCTATGTGATTGATTTACATGGTGCTGATGCAATTTTGGGTTTATCTTGGATGGAGGAATTAGGTGATGTAACTACCAATTACAAAAGCAAAACCATGATTTTTGACTCAAAAGGGGTGAATGTAGTACTGATGTTATGCGAGGTGTATACGAAATAGTTATATTTTTATTGCGAAATACTATTAAATACGATACAATTTTACACAAGTTATTTATTTATTTATAGAGTGGATATACCTAAACCTTGCTACAACACTTATAGGCAGTGTACCTAATCGTACAGTAGTGTAGTTTTTAGTAAGTCCGGTTCGTTCCACAGGGAGCTAACCAAGTTTAACGCTATATTTTTAAACTAAATTTGTGTGTGTGTGTGTATATATATATATATATATATATATATATATATAAGTAATATTTTTATTATAAAAAGGGGGTTTTACCGTTTAATGACCGGTTTGTCGATTTTATGTTTTAAGTCACAATTAAATCCTAATGTAAAATATTAAAAATAAATATAACTTAATTTAAAGCGTAAAGTAGATGACGATAATAAAATTGCGATAAATAAAAGTGCGATAAATAAAATGACGATAAATAAAATTGCAATAATTAAAAGTACGATAATAAAAAAATGCGATAAGATATAAAATAAAGGAATTATGCTTATTTAAACTTCCGTAATCATGATGTTCAACATGTTGATTTTAATTTATTACCATGGGTTAATTGTCCTTTGTCCTGGATTATTAGATATGTCCATACGGTTTTGTCCATAATAGTCCATCAGTCATAAATATAAAGTGCGAGAGTCCTCGTCAAATTATCCGTATACCCGAAGTCAAATATTCCAACTAATTGGGGATTCGAACTGTAACAAGGTCTTAATACTTTGTTTAATGAATACACCAGGTTATCGACTGCGTGTAATCCAAGGTTTCAATACTTTGTTAACAATTACACCAATTACCCTTGAATGTAATCCACCCATGTTTCAACGAGTCCATTGACTATTAATCCATCCCCGTGTCCGGTAAAATGAACAATTATTGGTATTTATAGATATCTCGCCCACCGTACCCGATTAAGCGTATGTGGTTATTTATAGATACGTTGAATTGTAACCTTTAATATTAAATTAACGAGGTATCGTTTAGTTAATATAAAACCCATTAATAGCCCATAGTCTAATTTCCACAAGTGTCGTTCTTTTGTCCGAATCCCAATTATGGTACAAAGCCCAATAACCCCGTCTTTAATATTTAGCCCAACATCACGATTACTTCGGCTTAAATAAACATAATAATAACTTAGCTACGAGACATTAATTTAAAAAGGTTGAACATAACTTACAATGAGTATTAATAGCGTAGCGTTACACGGACAGAGTTTTGACTTACAAACTTAAAACATTCGCTACTATAACCTTATTATTATTAAACTTAAATTAAAATTAAAATTATAAAATATAAATATAAATATATCGTAGATAGATAGATAGAAAAAGGTGTGTTTAATCGATCAGAATGCGCGGCCTTTTATAGGCCCACGTTTAACTATTGAGCTCCGCGAGTGCAGAGGTTTTCTTCATCACAGCTCCGCGAGTGCAGAGGTCTGGATTCCAGCTCATAGATCAAATTCAAAACGTGGGCTGCGTATAATTATAATATATAATAATATATATAATTAATTATTGTGACAATCGCTCCAAATCCATATGGACGAACACGTCATTCATTGATTTCATTGCGAGGTAATTGACCTCTATATGATACGTTTTGTAAACATTGCATTCTTTTGAAAAGGCATACCATAAATGAATATTTAATTCTAAGGTTTTCGACATCTGATGATTTCTACATATAGACAATCACCGTAAATAATAGTTTACAATAATACTTCCGTTGACAATGCAGTCAAAATAGATACATGATGATGGTTTTGTGAATGCAACGTTTTCTTGAATAAAGCATGCAAGACTCCATGCACATAGCTTGTATAACATGTAAACAAACAGCGGAAGACTTCTAGGGACCCTGAGAATAAACATGCTAACAAGTGTCAACACAAAGGTTGGTGAGTTCATAGTTTTAATGTTTTGCATAATCTGTACATAAAGGTGGATCACAAGATTTCAGTTGTTTCATCCAGAAACGTTTATCAAAATATTCTACGAAATTGAGCACCCTGGTAACTAAACTTAACGTATATATAATTTGTACCCTTTGTATAATCATCTTAATAAGTACACGCAAACCAACGTGTGCGCTTCTCAAATAGCATACGTCCGTTAAAAGGCTAGTGCTCTAGCTCGGACGGGGATATCAAGCCCTATAAATCCATATAAAACTACTCGCGCCCACCAGTTCTTATAACCGGCAGTGACTAGTTACCAAAGCTAAGGGATTTTCGGTTCAAACTCGGTGTAGAATTTAGTATGTACTTGTATCCATTGCGTCTAAAATAAAGTGCATGTATTCTCATCCCAAAAATATAGATTGCAAAAGCAATTAAAAAGGGAGCAAATGAAACTCACTTTAGCAGCTTATAAAATCGTTCACCAAAATGTGACTGAAACTCGGATTGCCAAATAACCGTAGATCTCAACCTAGAGAACATATGTTGGTCAATAAATGTCTATCAAGCTAGGTCAGGTCATAGTGTATCATAATCCTAATGCTCGAGATCGACATAGAAAAGTTATCCAAAGTCGTTTCAAAAAGTCAATTTTGACAATAGTTCAACAAAACGAGACATACCTTATATAAGGAGTCATTTACTCGGTTGGTAATATTTAAAAGTTCACTTTATCAATCTCGTAAACAAGTTGTTTAAATCTTAATTGCAGATTCAAAAGCAATTTTCAATTAACGTCAATCATAATTCAGTTGATCATATCTTTTAATCCGTTCATCGAAACTATTCGGTGTCTAAATGAAAAGTTATTGATTTTTCGCCAGCTTTCCGAAAACATGTATATCATATACCTTTTACCAGTAATATATGTGTTTAATTCGTGATTCATTATAAACTGTTTAACCACGAAATTTAGCATACAAACATGTATAAATATATATACTCGAGCACTAGACATGGATACACAATTAATGTATAAAAGATAAAATATAAATGCTTACGTATCAATATTGTGATTCAATATTGCAGAAAAGTACGTAGACACAACATAGATGATAACAGTAGGTTTGACTTGTAAATAATACCCATGAACATTACCCATAACCTCCATAGCTATAACTCATAATTTCCTTAACTTTATCCCGCTCAAAAATCCATTTTTGAAAGTGACACGCTCATAACCTCGTCGTAGTATTTTATGTATATTACTAATTAATAATTAATAATACTAATAATTAATAATAATATTAATCTTAATAATAATAATAATAATAATAATAATAATAATAATAATAATAATAATAATTTAAATACGGAGGAAGTAACATAAATAAATATGTGTGTGATTGAAATGAAATCGTTTGAATTTATAGAACCTTTTCTGAAAAAGTACCCCATGCGATCGCATGGGATTTGTGCTTCAAGGCCATGCGATCGCATGGCACCCTGGGACAGCTCACAAATTTTTAACTTCTTGTTTGTCGACATAATATTTTATAATATATATAATATATATAATTTAAATAATTAATTATATATTATATTAAATTCATGTGCATAGTTGACTTGTAATTTTTGTTCCGATGACTCGTACGTTGTCACTCGACTTATGTCCCGGTTCCGGTTTCTCGAACGCATTTTTGTACGCTTAGAAAACTCGTAATTTACATTTTGTGACTCGTACCTTTATCAAAATATAGTCTTAAATTATCAATAAACTATATCATTCAAAGTGTATCTTAAACTTTCGAGTGTTTTGGTCGTTTACTTCTATAAATCGTTGTCTTGCTATTTGTTAATTTATATATAATAACAAATCGTTTTATGACCAAGTTAATATATATTTTCAACATTCATAAACACGTTATACGTCGCAAGTTATTCATATAATTAATATTCCAACTTATCATATATATTCAAATAAATATTTAAACTAATAAGTTTAATGTACAGTATCAAACAATTAATACATTGTTACGTTTTCAAGTTATAGTATACATATATGTATCTATATACATATAATTGTTCGCGAATCGTCAAGAATAACCGAAAGGTATTTGAATATATGAAAGTAGTTCAAAAATTTTGAGATTCAGTTTTACAGACTTTGCTTATCGTGTCGAAAATGTTAATCATACAAAGATTAAGTTTAAATTTGGTCAGAAATTTCCGGGTCATCACAGTACCTACCCGTTAAAGAAATTTCGTCCCGAAATTTGAGTGAGGTCGTCATGGCTAACAATAAAAATGTTTTCATGACGATTATGTGTTGATAAATAGAATTTTTATCACCGTTGAATAATATGGATAAAAAAAAATCCAATTACTCGAAGCGTATGAGGGAAGTTATCGTAATAGAGTGAAATGGAGAATAAAGATTCGTCTTATCTCTTGACGTAGTAACGATTGATTTCTGGAATTTAAGGAATAGAAAATCTTCATAATTTAAATAAGATTTGATTCTTCGGAATTTAAGGAAATTAGGATTTCTTTTGATTAAATGCGTAATCTGCCTCGATTGCTATGTCTGATATTTTGCTATAAATTGACCTTTTCCGTTTCATTTATTTTCACCACTCCTATAATCTTCTTCCTTATTTCATACTTACAAAAGATTTGTGAAAATGCTTCATCCAGTTCTGATTCTTGATATTTTCTTGGCTATCATATCATTCATTCTTCTTTTTCATCTGCCACCAGAGGAAGTTATTTTCTTCTACTATTACCTTGGGGTTATATTGTTTTTCATTCTCCCGTGTCTTTATATTGCTATACGCATTGATATACACGGTTTGTAATTTCGGGGTTGTTTTCGGGCTTTATATTTTCCATTATATTTCGGAGCTTCATGCTTTCGTTTTCTCTTCTCGACTTTAAGTCAAGCGAATAATGGTCCAGAATTCGTAGGTATGAATTTCGGAATGAACATAATTAATATTCTAAGAAAGAAACGGTAATGGCACAATCTGACTTGTCAAATTACCAGAATACCTTGAAAAAACCGAATCATCAAGAAAAATATTTTATTGATATGTTTAGAGGTTAAATAGAATGAAAGAGTTATGTAACATGGTTCATGATGAGGGTGAGATCTGTGAACCTTTATCACGTTCCATTAGAAACTTAGCATGACTTACTGTAATATAATCACGTTGATCAAGTGTCATTATATTATACTAATTCATGCTTCAGTTCCCAACACTACTTCAAAACATTCATATTTTAGACTTGAAGGTTTCAGAATTTAGAAACTAAAATAGTTTCTTTTATGATGTAATACAGATAGCGCGAAGATATGAATGATTTCAGATAAGAATAGTTATGAAGATATCTCCAGAAATATCGAGGATATTTATATTGAAAGATACGATGATATCTTAGAATTTCTAATATCAGAGGATGATGCGGAAAATCTGTCTGTGAAGGTTTAGAATGAGGAGTAAGGTGTTTGCTAACGATTTTAACAGACACTGAATCATTTGGATCCTTTAAAGGTAGATTTCGTCCTTGTGATTTGTCCACAGCCTCCTTCATGGTTTGCTCAATCCGTTTTCCAGTTTCAAACCTTCTCTTTTTCTCAGCTTTACCACCATACTATTCTTTATCATCAAACTTTTGACTGTTAAGGTCGTTTACAGTTTTTTTTTTGCTGCTTCATCAGCATGGTTCTAATTTCAGAGAACTAGTTCATAGTTTGGGATGTTTTTTAGAAACTTCACATTCGGAGTAAATAAGTCTAGGAGATAGACATTATATGTTTATATATAATTGTTGGCGTAGAATTGCTGCGAAATTCAAAATACTGATTGCTAATTCCCTTGTAGTTGGTATGGCAATTATCGTTAGTAGATGTAGATGAGTACATGATAGGGTTTCAATGAGTATAAGGATTTTTCGGAAGGTCAAGGATCAATGAAGTTGTTGGTAAATTTACTGCTAATGTGGTGGAACATAAAAGGTTTCCCAGTAACAAGAACGTATATATCAAGATTACAATAAGGCTTAATCTGAAAAGTTGAAGTTGACTGGTTGGAAGTGTGGTAAAACTGGATACTTTGAAAAGGAATTGCAAGGTTATTTTTGGTAAAAACTATACCAAAGGATCTTTCACAGTTTTGAAGTCAAAGTATAGCTTTGAAAGATGTAGAGATCTAAGAATGATTTCACCGGTTCAGAGTTATGACTTGGATTATGATCCGTCAATATCAGAATATGTAATTGAATTTGTATGAAAACGATTGTATATCGTTGTGAGCATTGTTAATAATTTTTGAATCAAAGTTGAAGAATGTACAGTGTAACATATTAATTGTGAACTTATATATTTCCCGAGTATTACCTACCCGTTAAAGATTTCACAAGTAATATTTTGTACACAAGAATTTTTCATTACAGTCTTTATGAAAATATCTGTATGTATATTTTCTTCGGATGTAATTCGGATCATAGTAAGCTCATTTGATTTTTGGCTTGAATTAGAAATGAATAATCTCTAAAACATTAAAGATTACATAATCTTTGCGGAGTATTTCGCTAATGTAATCGATACTTCATTATTTATTCTTATTTCTCGATGAAGGATGTTGATGCTTGTGAAATCTTTGTGAACCTTACAAGGCACAGATGATGTTTTCTGGAAAGTTTCGAGTACATCGAAAATGAAAATGTAAAATCAATTATGTAATTGAATAATACACTTGGTTTATTATGAAATAGAATTCATTAAGTTAAAACAGAGATTGTAGTTAATAATGGTTAAGTTGTTAAGGAAGGATGTACATCATTGCATATTAGTAATATGAACTAACCGAGTAATACCTACCAGTTAAGATTCACACGTAATAGCTTAGTACGAAAAGATTTATTTTGATTTCAAAATTCATATATATTAAATATACTTAAAATTTCTTCAGGGGAAATGAGTTAATACTTCATCGGTTATTGTTGCTGGTATTTCTTGGTAACTACGATGCGTATGACGTTGATGTTCAAGGTACATATTGTGATGTTGAGGCTTGCGGTGCGGATGTTGTTGGTGGTGGTAATGGTACTGTTGGTGTTGTTGTCGGTGGTACTGTTGATGCCGGTGATTCTGCTGGTGCTTGTAACCTTTGCACCATATTCTCCAAAGCCACTACCCGAGCACGAAGCTCGTTGACTTCTTCTACTACACCGGGATGATTGGCGGTTCGGACGAGCGGATGAATAAGATCCAGAATTTTAGAGAGTATATGATCATGACGAGATATTCTGGAGATGAGAGAGAAAATGGTATTATGAACAGGTTCGCCGGTAAGCGCTTCAGGTTCTTCGCCAAGAGGGCAGTCTGGTGGATGGAAGGGATCGCCTTCTTCTTGTCTCCAATAATTAAGTAGGCTACGAACCCATCCCCAATTCATCCAGAATAGGTGATGGCTGATTGGTTGATCCATTCCGGTTACACTGTCTTCGGAATTCAGGTGAATATCCATATCGGAATAGCTGTCGGAGTTTAAGGAATTTGAACTTGATACGTGATCCATCTTGTATAATTAGAGGGATGATTTTTGATATGAAATAGATTATAGAATTTAGTTTGGTATTCTTCAATACATAATTTACATATGTATATATAATACCAAATTCCATAAATCACGGAGAAATTTTCGGAAGATGTCAGGAAAAGTTTACAGTAACAGATACGCTAAGATATGAATTTTGTCTATACACTATTCATGCACTCAATGCAGTAAAACGTGTCTAGACTAGGAATGATAAGCAGGTAATTTCCGACAAAAAATGATAAGCAAAACTTTTGACATGCAGATACGGTCGAAGTCCAGACTTACTAATGCATCCTAACAACTATCAGTTAGACACACTCATGCAAGCCTGGTTCTCTAGGACCAACGCTCTGATACCAACTATGACAATCGCTCCAAATCCATATGGACGAACACGTCATTCATTGATTTCATTGCGAGATATTTGACCTCTATATGATACGTTTTGTAAACATTGCATTCTTTTGAAAAGGCATACCATAAATGAATATTTAATTCCAAGGTTTTCGACATCTGATAATTTCTACATATAGACAATCACCGTAAATAATAGTTTACAATAATACTTCCGTTGACAATGCAGTCAAAATAGATACATGATGATGGCTTTGTGAATGCAACGTTTTCTTGAATAAAGCATGCAAGACTCCATGCACATAGCTTGTATAACATGTAAACAAACAGCGAAAGACTTCTAGGGAACCTGAGAATAAACATGCTAACAAGTGTCAACACAAAGGTTGGTGAGTTCATAGTTTTAATGTTTTGCATAATCTGTACATAAAGGTGGATCACAAGATTTCAGTTGTTTCATCCAGAAACGTTTATCAAAATATTCTACGAAATTGAGCACCCTGGTAACTAAACTTAACGTATATATAATTTGTACCCTTTGTATAATCATCTTAATAAATACACGCAAACCAACGTGTACGCTTCTCAAATAGCATACGTCCGTTAAAAGGCTAGTGCTCTAGCTCGGACGGGGATATCAAGTCCTATGGATCCATATATAACTACTCGCGCCCACCAGTTCTTATAACCGGCAGTTACTAGTTACCAAAGCTAAGGGATTTTCGGTTCAAACTCGGTGTAGAATTTAGTATGTACTTATATCCATTGCGTTTAAAATAAAGTGCATGTATTCTCATCCCAAAAATATAGATTGCAAAAGCAATTAAAAAGGGAGCAAATGAAACTCACCTTAGCAGCTTATAAAGTCGTTCACCAAAATGTGACTGAAACTCGGATTACCAAATAACCGTAGATCTCAACCTAGAGAACATATGTTGGTCAATAAATATCTATCAAGCTAGGTCAGGTCATAGTGTATCATAATCCTAATGCTCGAGATCGACATACAAAAGTTATCCAAAGTCGTTTCAAAAAGTCAATTTTGACAATAGTTCAACAAAATGAGACATACCTTATATAAGGAGTCATTTACTCGGTTGATAATATTTAAAAGTTCACTTTATCAATATTGTAAACAAGTTGTTTAAATCTTAATTGCAGATTCAAAAGCAATTTTCAATTAACGTCAATCATAATTCAGTTGATCATATCTTTTAATCCGTTCATCGAAACTATTCGGTGTCTAAATGAAAAGTTATTGATTTTTCGCCAGCTTTCCGAAAACATGTATATCATATACCTTTTACCAGTAATATATATGTTTAATTCGTGATTCATTATAAACTGTTTAACCACGAAATTTAGCATACAAACATGTATAAATATATATACTCGAGCACTAGACATGGATACACAATTAATGTATAAAAGATAAAATATAAATGCTTACGTATCAATATTGTGATTCAATATTGCAGAAAAGTACGTAGACACAACATAGATGATAACAATAGGTTTGACTTGTAAATAATACCCATGAACATTACCCATAACCTCCATAGCTATAACTCATAATTTCCTTAACTTTATCCCGCTCAAAAACCCATTTTTGAAAGTGACACGCTCATAACCTCGTCGTAGTATTTTATGTATATTACTAATAAATAATTAATAATACTAATAATTAATAATAATATTAATCTTAATAATAATAATAATAATAATAATAATAATAATAATAATAATAATAATAATAATTTAAATACGGAGGAAGTAACATAAATAAATATGTGTGTGATTGAAATGAAATCGTTTGAATTTATAGAACCTTTTCTGAAAAAGTACCCATGCGATCGCATGGGATTTGTGCTTCAAGGCCATGCGATCGCATGGCACCCTGGGACAGCTCACAAAATTTTAACTTCTTGTTTGTCGACATAATATTTTATAATATATATAATATATATAATTTAAATAATTAATTATATATTATATTAAATTCATGTGCATAGTTGACTTGTAATTTTCGTTCCGATGACTCGTACGTTGTCACTCGACTTATGTCCCGGTTCCGGTTTCTCGAACGCATTTTTGTACGCTTAGAAAACTCGCAATTTACGTTTTGTGACTCGTACCTTTGTCAAAATATAGTCTTAAATTATCAATACACTATATCATTCAAAGTGTATCTTAAACTTTCGAGTGTTTTGGTAGTTTACTTCTATAAATCGTTGTCTCGCTATTTGTTAATATATATATAATAACAAATCGTTTTATGACCAAGTTAATATATATTTTCAACATTCATAAACACGTTTTAAATATACGTCGCAAGTTATTCATATAATTAATATTCCAACTTATCATATATATTCAAATAAATATTTAAACCAATAAGTTTAATGTACAGTATCAAACAATTAATACATTGTTACGTTTTCAAGTTATAGTATATATATATATGTATCTATATACATATAATTGTTCGCGAATCGTCAAGAATAACCGAAAGGTATTTGAATATATGAAAGTAGTTCAAAAATTTTGAGATTCAGTTTTACAGACTTTGCTTATCGTGTCGGAAATGTTAATCATACAAAGATTAAGTTTAAATTTGGTCAGAAATTTTCGGGTCATCACAATTATATATTATATTATATTCTTGTGCATAGTTGACTTGTAATTTTTGGTCCGTTGCGTCGCGCGCTAAAAGTTGGTTCATGTCTCGGTTCCGGATTTTCGAACGCCTTTTCGTATAATTTAATATCTTGTACTTTGCTTTTTGCGGGTTGGACTCTAGCCATTTTTAGACGTTTCTCATCAATAATTTGAACCACTTAGATTGTACTTTGTACTTTTTAGCTTTTTGGTCATTTGCGTCTTCAATTCGTCGAATCTGTCTTTTGTCTTCACCTTTTATTATTTAAACGAATATAACTTGTAAATAGAATAATTGCAACTAAAAGCTTGTCTTTCTTGTAGGATAATGCTATTAAATATATGTTTGTTTTTAGCATTATCAAATATTCCCACACTTGAGCGTTGCTTGTCCTCAAGCAATATAGAACTTGAATATAACTTTACTAGAATCACGTCTTTATTCTTCACACTTTGTACATCAGTGATTTTAATACGGCGGTATGAACAATGGTAGTAACGATGTGGTTTACAGTCCCACATGACTATGAAAATTTAGATCCTTTAGGGAAATTGGATCTTTTATGAAAACATTTGATCTTTTGAAATTTTAATCTAGCTTTTACTCTAGATTAGTTTTCCGGAATAACCCTTCACCGGTGTTTGCAAATTGTTTTTGTGAGTTTTGTGGGTTTCAGATTTGAAAATTTTAGCTCAAAACTTATAGTTTTGTGTTATCCACTTGCTAACCTTGTATTGGGAAAGCAACACGTCCAATTTACTTGCTCCGTATATTACCTTTCGGTAAACTACCGTCCGGTTGTAAAGGAAAGCGTTGAACAAGCAACTGTTAAGGCAATGTCCCGTGACATGCTTTTAATTATGGTCTATATCGTGTCGGATGCAATTACTATCCTTTGTAGGAGCAACAGTAAAGATCACCCTATAGTTTTTTTGTCTGGCATAATCCCGTTCTTACGGTTGACACCCGATTTGGTTCAGGTGACCTAATGAATTCCGGTGAATTCTTAGGATTTTACGTTCAATGGTAATGAACACATTGAAAATGGGTTTTCAGAAAACAAATCGGTTTGTAATTTGATAAAAATATTTTCTCGTTCAAGCTCAAGTTTAGATATCATTGAATTCCATGAGTTTGAATTCTCAATCTTTAAGGTCAATCTCAAGGATTGAGTAATATCAGTCTTAAAAGCTGATTTTTGATCTTTAAGGAGATTATCCTTTCTGGGGATCTGATTCATTAGTATTATAAGCTAATTTGCACGGTGCCCCTATTGTACGAGACATATCCTCTTATGGTTAGGATAAGTCTGACCACTTGGCGACCCTGTTTGATGCTGAGGTCCGTAGATTTCCAGCTGATTTTCGAGAAAACTTTTCTAGATTTTTCGTCAACCTACAGCTGGTCTGGACGACAACTTCCTGACCTAAATCAAGAAGCGCGTGTCTTTTTCGGAAGATTTTACTTCCTTTTGATGATGGAATTGATTCATCGTGTAGATCCATCTTTCTTTCAAATATATTACAGTAAATCGGGTAAAACTGATTATTATCGTCCAAAACAAAAGTACCTGCAATAATCTTGTACAAATATGTGATATATGCTTTGAAGAACTTGGTAAATTCTTCCCACACTTAGCTTTTATTTATTCTTTTCTTTGCCTTTTTATTCTCCTTTATTCCATTTTAAATGAATTAAAGCGTTTTGGGTTGTTTATCCATTTATGTTCTCTACGAGGTAACAATAATTTCGGTATTATAACCTAGTTTTATCGTTCATAAATATGTATAAACATGATTTTGAATTCATTTAGTTGAAATTTTTTCAAATTTTCACAAAATTTGGCAATTAAACTAAGTGTAAACCCGAGAGAATTTATAACCCTTTCCCCACACTTAAGATCATGCAATGCCCTCATTTGCAAGAAATCAGTAAAAATTTAAATTCATGAGGGTGATTAGTGTAGAAAAATGATTAAGAATACCGAGTTTGCAAACATATTGTTTTATATCACATTTGATATTTTACGTCTTGTCGTTAAAATTAGTTGTTTTTGCTGAACTTAATGCCAGTCTTTGAAAGTGCGTTGTTTTACCCTATTTTGTATATAACATAAAATACAAACATATATATATATATATATATATATATATATATATATATATATATTATTAAACCTTTATTTATTAAAACAATTTAAATGAATAATTTTTTAAAATTTTGTTTCCTTTTACTTTAGGTAGTTTCGGTATGTTTACCTAGTCCGTCCCTCGACAAAATTTAAAATTTGTTGTTTTTAAAGCGATTGTTTTAAAAGCAAAGATTTTTGGGTTTTTAAATGTTTTTGGCATACTTTAAATCAATAAGATTAAAAATAATGATAATAAAATTTCTCGTCCCTCCCTTGGGTAAAGCAATTTCGGTTCAACGACCTAGTCTTCAACTCACGACGAATTTTAAATATCAAATTTTTAACTTAATGAAATAAAGTAAATTTTTGTTTTTAAATTCACACCAAACTTAAATTTAAAATGCATAAAATTAAAAATTCATATTAATATTATTAATATTTGTATACATTATATTTATAAACTTTATATTGAAAATATTAAAATTTTTTTAAAATATATAAAAAAACTTAAATATATTGATTTAAAAAGATTTACAATAATAATTTAATATTTATATATTAATTTTAAAAATATGGTAAAAATAAAATTAAAAATATTTTTGGCCTTTTATCCCACTTTAATCAATCAAATATTATCAAAAATATACGCCCCTCTTTTGGGTAAAGTAATTTCGGCTATATTACCTAATTTTACTCCTGACGAATTTATGAAATATTTTGGATTGATTGATTAAAGATATTTATACCTTAAGAATAAACGGTAAATTTCGCAGTGATGTAATAAATTTTTGTATGATATCAATAATTTCGGTTTCGCATATCTAATTTTATTGAATATCAATTTAATACTTTATAGCGAATGATTCAGCGTTTATTATCAAAAGGTTAAAAGCAATAAAATAAAATAAAAACTGTACATACTTACCTATGAGAAAGAATTCTCAGAGACCTGCTTTAGCCGACTCATAGGAGAGTCGTGTGATTTAGTTTTCCATAGCTACATAAGCGTAACCTTGATTCTTCAATAACTTTTCTTCTAAACATATGAACGGTCCTTCTCTGCATAGAGTAACAAATTCGGTATTTGAATATGTTTGATTGTTCGAACATTTACCTTCGTGTGACCATTTTCCGCATTTATGACATCTTTCAAGGTGTCGTGCTCTTCTTTTTATTGTGGATTTTGATTTTCCTTTACCAAGATGAGACCGGCATAGAATAGTTCTTCACACAGCGTGCTCATCAATGTTGAAGCATACAGAGCTATGAGAATACACTATTCCTTGGGATTTACAAAGTGCCTTACCCTAGTCAAAAGACGACATCACCCCTCCATACAAAATGGAGACAGACATATGTTATATATCAATGGAGTAAAGAAACATGATCTTTCCTGAGTTCTTTCCTTACTTCGTCCATTTTTCCTCTTATTAATGATACCAGTTCACTCGGAAAGATGTTATTATTACGTTTAGTAATCATAGCGTGTAGTAGTAGACCGTGGTTCAGATCACAGAAATTCTTCATCTCGTAAAACCTAAAAAAAAAAAATCAGAATGGAGGGAGAAGACTAGTTCTTTAGGGTCTGCTAGGAAATGACCATTCGGATTCCATTCTCGAGAACTAGACGAAAACAGAATATCTAACTGTAACAGAAATATAAATTATCCTTAAAAAGACTTGATTCTTCCCACACTTAGTTAGCTGTGGTGTTGAAATTGTGATTAACTTCATTGTCAACTTCCATTGGACCATGTATGTAATGTTTAACTCTGTGACCATTAACTTTAAATTCAATCCCATTTGAATTTATCAACTCTATTATTCCATATGGAAAAACTCTTTTAACTATGAATGGTCCAGACCATCTAGATTTCAATTTTCCAGAAAATAGCTTGAATCTTGAATTGAAAAGAAGGACTCTGTCTCCTTCCTTAAATTCTTTTGAACTTCTGATTCTTTTATCATACCATTTCTTCGTTCTTTCCTTATAGATTAACAAATTTTCATATGCTTCATGTCTTAGTTCTTCTAATTCGTTTAGTTGACTTAACCGTAGACGTCCAGCTTCATGTAAATCAAGATTACATGTCTTCAAAGCCCAAAATGCTTTATGCTCAATTTCTACTGGAAGGTGACATGCTTTTCCGTAAATGAGTCTAAAAGGTGTGGTTCCAATTGGAGTTTTGTAGGCTGTTCTAAAAGCCCAGAGTGCATCCTCCAATTTCATAGACCATTCCTTTGGATTCGATCCTACGATTTTCTCTAGAATACGTTTTAATGCTCGGTTGGTATTTTCAACTTGTCCACTTGTTTATGGATGATAAGCGGTTGATATTTTATAAGTCACTCCATATCTTTTGAGAACTTTCTCAAGTTGATTGTTTCAAAAATGAGTACCCCGATCACTTATTAAAGCTTTCGGTGTTTCGAACCTAGCAAAAAGAAGTTTTAAGAAGTTGACTACAACTCGTGCATCGTTGGTTGGGAGAGCTTGTGCTTCCGCCCATTTAGATACATAATCAATGGCAACGAGAATGTAGAGATTATTATGAGATTTTGGAAATGGACCCATAAAGTCAATACCCCAAACGTCAAATACTTCACATACTTGAATGACATTTTGTGGCATTTCATCACGTTGACTTATTTTCCAGCCCTTTGACAAGCATCACAGGATTTACAAAGAAGGTGTGCGTCTTTGAAAATTGTAGGCCAATAGAATCCAGCGTCATAGACTTTCCTTGCTGTTAGTTGAGGCCCATAATGCCCTCCTGTTGGTCCTGTGTGATAATGGTTTAAGATTTGACTAGCTTCATCTCCGAATACGCATCGGCGTAATATTCCATCGGGACAACTTTTAAATAAATGTGGATCTTCCCAAAAATAGTGTTTTATATCTCTAAAGAATTTCTTTCATTTTTGGTACGACAATCCTTTTTCAAGGAATCCACATACTAAGTAGTTTGCATAATCTGCAAACCATGGAATTTCATTATAATCGATCTTCAAAAGATATTCATCAGGAAAGTTATCTTGTATAGCCGATTCATTTAGAACTTCTAATTCAGGATTTTCAAGACGAGAAAGATGATCAGCGGCGAGATTTTATGCTCCCTTTTTGTCTCGGATTTCAATATCGAACTCTTGTAAGAGTAAGATCCAACGGATTAATCGTGGTTTGGCATCTTGTTTCGAAAATAGGTATCTAAGAGTAGAATGGTCGGTATAGACCACCGTTTTTGCTAGAACGAGATATGAACGAAATTTGTCAAAAGCAAAGACAATGGCAAGGAGTTCTTTTTCAGTAGTTGTGTAATTCGTTTGTGCTCCTTGTAACGTCTTACTAGCGTAATAAATAGGTTGAAATCGTTTTTCAATCCTTTGTCCTAAAACGGCTCCCATTGCAAAATCACTTGCATCGCACATGAGTTCAAATGGTAGATTCCAATTTGGAGTTATCATGATCGGCACATTAGTGAGTTTTTCTTTAAGAATATTAAAAGATTTGATGCATTCATCTGAAAAGATGAATGGAGCATCCTTTTCTAGGAGTTTATTCATAGGAGTGGCAATTTTAGAAAAATCTTTTATGAAAAATCTTTTATTCAAAGGAAGATTGACATTTATTTGTTTAAACATATCCAAGAATTTGGATTTCTCGGCTTCAAGTCTTTCTTTTCTCATTTTACTTGGGTAAGGAAGTGGTGGTTGGTATGGTTTAACATAAGGTTTAGCCTTAACTGTGTTATCTTCATTAACCTTTTCAACTACCGGTTCTGATTCTTTATCTTTCTCAGGCTGTGGTGCCTGTGTAGTAGGAATAGAGTCATCATAATTTACAGGCATTTTAGGTGGTTTAAGTGTAAAACCACTTCTCGTGGTAATGGCTTTAGCTGTTTCATTCCGGGGGTTAGCATTTGTATCGCTAGGTAGACTTTCCGGTTTTCTTTCACCTATCAACCTTGCTAGGTTACTCACTTCTTGTTCCAGATTTTGAATAGAAGCTTGTTGATTTATAAATGCTTGAGCATTTTGTTCATTCGTTTGTTTCTGAGATGTGAAAAATTGAGTTTGAGATTCAACTAGCTTCGACATCATGTCTTCTAAATTTGGCTTTTTATCATCGGTTTGTGGTGGTTTAATTGGAAAAATAGGCCTTTGCTGATTGTAAGTATTGTTGGATACTTGTTGATTGCTAGGACCTTGTTGGTTGTTGTATGGAACATTTCGGTTATAATTCTGATTTTGATTGTAGTTTGGTTGTGATGACCCGGAAATTTCTGACCAAATTTAAACTTAATCTTTAACATTTCCGACACGATAAGCAAAGTCTGTGAAATTGAATCCCAAAATCTTGAACTATTCAATTACCCATCGACTATTCTCAACGATTCGAGAACAATTATATGTAAATAGATACATATATATATATATATATATATACTATAACTTGAAAATGTAACAAAGTGTTGAGTATATGATACTGTGTATTAACCTTATTGGTTTGATTATCTGATTGATATTTAGATAAGTTATCTAAAACGTTTAAGATGAACCAGTAAAACACTAATTTGCTACAGTATTTTCGAATTGCTACAGTACCCGAAAAGCTACAGTGTTTTCAAAAATCACTATTTGCTACAGTAAAACACTATTTTAAAATGAAAATGTATATATGTATATGTATATACTACGAGACAATGATTTATAGAAGTAAATGACCAAAACACTCGAAAGTTTAAGATATACTTTGAGTGGTACAGTTTATGGATAATCTAAGGCTATATTTTCACAAAGGTACGTGTCACGAAACGTAAAGTATTAGTTTTCTAAGCGTACAAAAATGCGTTCGAGAAACCGGAACCGGGACATAAGTCGAGTGACAACGTATGACTTATCGGAACAAAAATTACAAGTCCACTATGCACGTGAATTTAATATAATATATAATTAATTATATAAATTACAACAACAACAACAGTACCCAATACCACTTGAGTGGTGTATGGGGGAATTAATTATATAAATTAATTATATTATATTTATAATTAAATAATATGTCGACAAACAACGAGACAAAAATTTGTGAGCTGGATATTCTAGCCATGCGATCGCATGGCCAAGGAGGCTAAACCCCATGCGATCGCATGGGGCACTGTTGCAGGCCACATCCTATAAAAGCATCGAATTTCGGTTCAGTGTTAAACCATCATTACTCCGTATATTATTTATTTTATTTAATTTATTATTATTATTATTATTATTATTATTATTATTATTATTATTATTATTATTGTGACAACCCGGAAATTTCCAACCAAATTTAAACTTTAATCTTTATATGTTTCCGACACGATAAGCAATATCTGTTAAGTTAAATTGCAAGAATTTTAAACTACGTTCATACATTCATTCAACTTCGACCATGTTCCAACGATTCACGAACCATTAAACGAATATGATTATATATGTATATGTGTATATATATTATAACTTGAAACGTAAACAAAATATTAGATTAAATACTTTATATGATTGTATCTGTTTCAAAATATTTATCAATGGAATTAGAAGATACGATCAAATGATTGAATTATCAGATATATTGAATTATGATTACAAGTCTCTGTTGAAAGGCCCACGTTGATTTGAGAAATCTTTCCGTTTTAACAATATTCGAAAAATGGTAAAGTGATTTATAAATAAGAATAAATTATCAATCATTGAGAACTAGACAAAGGATAGTGGAAGATTGAATCTCATAAAGACTCGATTGATCTATTTAGTTTCAAACGTACAAAAACGTTTTCAGTTTAAAAAGAACTTTATTATTAAAACGTATATAACTTTTATAAATATCTAGAACCACTTTTGACAACTCATTACTTAACTAGTATGATAAAGATAACGATATTTATATTTTATTTTATTAAATATATATAACGATTTAAATTAATATTATATATATTTATACGCGTATTATACGTACATAGTTTTATACTTTTACTATACTTAAACTTTACCTTTACTTTATTTTTACTTTACTTTAACTTTAATAATTCACTTTAATAATTCATACTTTAATAATTCACTTTAATAATTCATACTTTAATAATTCACTTTAATAATTCATACTTTAATAATTCACTTTAATAATTCATACTTTAATAATTCACTTTAATAATTCAAAAATCTATTATAAATAGAATTCAATAGGTTTCATTATTTCATAGAAACTTGAAAATATTTTTCTCTAAACTCTCTCAATCGATTTACATATATATATTTACTCCGTATTATTTCAAGATATTATTAGTATACATAAAATATTACGACGGAGTGCTGTCCGAGTGATTTCGAAATTGTTTTTCGAGTAGGATAGGATTAAGGAAATTATGGGTTATAGCTATGGAGGTGATTGAGTATGGTTCATGGGTATGCTCGTGAGGTCAATATAGTGTTTATCATTTCCGTTGCATCTACGTACCTTTCCTGCAATATTGAATCTCAATATTGATACGTGAGTACTCATAATTTAACTTTTACATACTAATAGTGTATCCCTGACTAGTGCTCGAGTATTTAGGATTATGCATGCTTGTACTTTTGATATTGCCCTTAGACAGGTTAGGTTGAATATTGAATTAGTTACACTTGCGGTTGAGATAAGGTATAAGATATGCATGTCCTTGGAAAGCTAGCGAAAAATTAAGGACTTTTCCTTTAGATATCGAATGGTTTCGATGAACGGATTAGAAGTTATAATCAATTGAATTTTCTATATTTTTATTAAAAATGATTATTATCGTCGTTCTAGTTTTATCTTATTATTATCATTATTATTATCTTTATCAATAAAATGGATTTATCATTAAAAATTGTTATTTTTTTTTATTTATTACTATCGTTATTATTGTTAAAGTTATAATTAGTATTATTATTATTATTATCCAATTATTATTATTATTATTATTATTATTATTATTATTATTATTATTATTATTATTATTATTATTATTATTATCATTATTAATATATATATCATTATTTAAAAATGGATATTGTCATTGTTATTATTATTATTACTATATTATCATTAAGATAATTATTAGTATTATCGTTAAAAATGTTATAGTAACTATCATTATTAATATTAGTGTAATTAAAACAAATATTTGTAACACCTAATTATTTTGATTACTATTATTATCATTATTATGAACACGATATAAAAGACGATTAAAAGCTATTAAACGAAACGATTAGGAAATAATGAGTAAGAGTATCATGATGAAATTAAAATATTATAAGATATTGATTTAGATAAAATTATCGTTCTTATTATTTTTATCATTACTATTATTATTAAAAATATCGTTAGTATTAAAACTATCATTTTAACAAAAAATATCATTTTAATAGAAATGTCATTGTTACTATAAAATATCATTATTATTATTATTTTAAATAGAATTATTATTTTAAAGATAATATTAAAAATTATCGTAAATATTAAAGTTATCATAATTAGAATTATCGTTTTATCATAATGTCATCTTAGTAATTATAAATATTGATATTTTTATAATAATTATTATTATTACAAAATAATACAACTTTTACTTACTATCATTATAGATATTATTTTATCAAATAAATATGTGATACAAACATATTTTACTACGTGTAATAACTTACTTTAATAATACCTATCATATTATCTTTATGATATTAAATGAACCCTATAAATTTTATTACTTAATATATATAAAAGTATATTATATTATATAAATTTAATATAAAATTTTATTTATTAATAAATAAATTATATTATTTACTCTAATAAATCTTTTAAAAATATTTAACAATATAAAACGACGATATTTAAACTATATATTAATCATGTATAGATTTTGGAAATTATTTTGAGTCAAATTTACTTTTGTTGACTTTTGCATATTAGTCTCGAGCATTAGGATTGTGGTACACTATGACTTGGCCTAATTTGTTAGACAAATATTGCCCAACACATAATTATATATAATTAATTTAGGTTCGTGAATCCGAGGCCAACCTTGCACTTGTTCAATGACGTTATATGTATTTTTACTACGAAATACAGTATGGTGAGTTTCATTCGCCTTTTTACCCTTTATATTTTTGGGCTGAGAATACATGCGCTGCTTTTATAACTGTTTTACGAAATAGACACAAGTACGTGAAACTACATTCTATGGTTGGATTATTAAATCGAATATGCCCCTTTTTATTAAGTCTGGTAATCTAAGAATTAGGGAACAGACACCCTAATTGACGCGAACTCTAAAGATAGATCTATCGGGCTCAACAAGCCCCATCCAAAGTACCGGATGCTTTAGTACTTCGAAATTTATATCATGTCCGAAGGAGGATCCCGGAATGATGGGGATATTCTTATATGTATCTAGTTAATGTCGGTTACCAGGTGTTCACCATATGAATGATTATTTTTTGTCTCTATGCATGGGACGTATATTTATGAGAACTGGAAATGAAATTCTTGTGGTCTATTAAAATGATGGAAATAAATGATTATGATAAACTAATGAACTCACCAACCTTTTGGTTGACACTTTAAAGCATGTTTATTCTCAGGTGTTAAAGAAATCTTACGCTGTGCATTTGCTCATTTTAAAGATATTACTTGGAGTCTTTCATAGCATACTTCGAAGAACGTTGCATTCGAGTCATTGAGTTCATCAAAGATTATTATTAAATCAATTTATAGTTGGATAGTGGATATTATGAAATGGTATGCATGCCTGTCAATTTTTGATGTAAAGAAATATTGTCTTTTAAAAACGAATGCAATGTTTGTAAAATATATCATATAGAGGTCAAATACCTCGCAATGTAATCAACTATTGTGAATCGTTTATAATGTATATGAACGGGTCCTTTCAGTTGGTATCAGAGCGGTGGTCTTAGCGAACCAGGTCTGCATTAGTGTGTCTAACTGATAAGTCGTTAGGATGCATTAGTGAGTCTGGACTTCGACCGTGTCTGCAAGTCAAAAGTTTTGCTTATCATTTCTAGTCGGAAATCATCTGCTTATCATCCATAGAAAATTACCTGCTTATCATTATTAGTCTAGACACGTCTTGCTACATTAATTGCATGAGTAGTGTATAGACAAACTTCATATCTTAGCGTATCTGCTAAATCATATCTTATCGTATCTGTTACTTTAAACTTTACCTGACATATCCCGCAAATTCCTCCGTAATCTATGAAATCTTTTGATCTCTATATATAGATATCCTATGTAAATAGAATACCACCCGATAGCCAAAAAATCATTTTTATATCGAAAATCCTTTATCCAATCGTACGAAATGGAATTTGTCATCAGTTCAAGTCACTCGGATTCCGAAATAGAATCTCACTCAAGCTCCGAAAGCAGTGTGACCGGAATGGATCAACCAATCAGTCATCACCTATTCTGAATGAATTGGGGATGGGTTCGTAGCCTCCTCAATCATTGGAAACAAGAAGAAGGCGATCCTTTCCATCCACCACATTGCCCTCTTGGCGAAGAACCTGAAGCACTTACCGGCGAACCTGTTCGAGACACCATTTTCTCTCTCATTTCCAGGGTATCTCGTCACGATTATATACTACATTAAATTCTAGATTTTATTTATCCGTTCGTTCTGACCGACAATCATCCTGGAATAATAGAAGAAGTCAACGAACTTCGCGCTCGGGTAGTGGCTTTGGAGAATATGGTGCAGAGATTACAAACACCAGCAGCAGCACCAGCAGCATAACCAGTACCACCATCATCAACGCCAACAGTACCATTACCACCTCCAACCACAACCGCGTTGTAAACCTCAACTTCACAATCTGTCCCACGAGCATCAACGTCATACGCACCATAGATACCAAGGAGTACCAACAACAATAACTGACGAAGTATTAATTCATAACTTCATTGGAGAAACATTCCGCGGCGATTATATAATCTCTAAAGTCTTAGAGATTATCTAATCTAGCCCTAACCATAAATCAGTTAAGCGAACCAAAATGATAGAAGGAAGAGTAGAAACCCTGACAAAAATGGTGTGTGATTAACAAGTTAAACTTGTTTTACCAACAGCATCAACAGTACCGTCAACGTCACCAGCATCGTCAGTACAGTCAACATCAGAATCAACAACACCTATAACATCACAAACTCCGTCAGTTCAAGAATCACTGTGGACATCATTACGAATCAATAACGTGTATATTGTATCAACAGGTTATGAAGAATTAACTCATTCCCTCTGAAGAAATTATATATATATTATATATATATATATATATATTTTTTTTGAAATAAAAAAATAAATCTTTCCGTGCTAAGCTATTGTGTGTGAATCTTAACTACTCAGTTAATTCATATTACAAATATGCAATAATGTACGTCCCTCACCCGCGACTTAACCATCGTTAACTACAATCTCTGTCTCAATTCAACAAATTCCAATTCCTAATAAATCAAGTATATATTTGATTTTACACTTCATCATTGATGTAACCGAAACTTTTCAGATAACATCATTCGTACTTTGCGAAGTTCACAAGAATTTAACGAAAACCAACATCACATCTCAACAAATAACGAAGTATTGATTCATAATTTCAATATTATTGAAGAAATACTTATGTAACCTCTAAACCTTCATGGAATTATTCAATTCTAGTTCCAACCGTAAATCGAATGAGTTTAATTTAGTATTAACTCATTAAAATCTATGTTACATCTGAGGAGAATATATACATATATATTTTCATAAAGACTGTAATAAAATTCTTATGTACAAAATATTAATTGTGAAAATTTTTTAACGGGTAGGTAATACCCGAGAGATATATATAAATTCACAATTAATATGTTACATTCTTCGAATCAGATTAAGCAAATTATCAATTATACTTCCTACTTTCACAATAATATACATTCTTTCATAGAAATCAAAACAACCATACTCATTCAAACCCAATTACGTATTCTGATTTTAAAATCTCAGAATTCAATTCGAGATATAACCGGTACCATTACTTTTAGATTCCTACATCTTTCAAAGCTATACTTTGACTTCAAAAGTGTGTTAGAACATCAAATGTATACAAACGATTACAATCTATGTTCAAACCCTTCGAAAATCGCTGAAGACACTTCAAATAATGAGCAATCGAGATGATGATCCAACCACATATTACCCACAGTTATGTACTTAAAAAGCTCTCGAAACCAAAGTCATAATTCAACACATATATGTGTCAGATCTTTTGGCATTTATTAGCAAAAATAACCTTGCAATTCCTTTGCAAAGTAGCAAATTATATCACAGCTCCAGCAAGACAACTTCGATTTTTTCATTCGGAGTAGCCTTATCATAATTTTGATATATGTGATTACCCTTTTATTACCGGAGAACCTTTCATATTCCACCACATTAGCAATAAGCTTACCAACAACTTCACTGATCTTGGGCATTCTGAAGAATCTTTATATTTATCGAAACCTCATCATTTACTCATCTGCCTCTTGTAACGAGAATTGTCATACGAATCATTGGGAGTTAGCAATCAGTATTTTGAAATCTCACAGCATGTTGACGCCAACAGTTATACATAACGTCTATTTCCAAGGCTTACATACTTCGAATGTGAAGTTTCTGAAAAACACTCTGAACCGCGAACTAGTTCTCGAAATGCTGATGAAGCAACAAAAAAACTGTAAACGACCTTAGCAGTAAAAATTTTGATGATAAAGATTAGTGTATTAACAAAGCTCAGAAATAGAGAAGTTTTGGAACTGGAAAACGGATTGAGCAAAGTATGAAGGAGGCTGTGGACAAATCACAAAGACTGAACCTGCCTTCAAAGAATCCAAATGATTCAGTGTCTGCTGAAGTCATTAACGAATATCTTGCTCCTGACACTAAACCCTTACAGACAATATTCTTCATCATCCTCTGATATTAGAAATTCTAAGATATCATCGTATCTTTCATTATAAATATCCTCCATATTTCTGAAGATATTTTCATAACTATTCTTATCTGGAATCATTTATCTCTTTGCGCTATCTGTATTACATCAAAAAGGAAACTGTTTAGTTCCTATACTCTGTAAACCTTTGAGTTTAAAATATGAATGTTTTTGAAGTAGTGTTGGAAACTGAAGCATGAGTTAGTATAATATAATGACACTTGATCAACGTGATTATATTACAGTAATTCATGCTGAGTTTCTAAATGGAACGTGATGATTCACAGATCATAACATCATCATGTGCCATGTTATACGACTCTTGTATTCTATTTAACCTCTAAAATATCAAGAAAATATTTCTTGATGATTCGGCCTTTTCCAAGGTATTCTAGTAATTTGACAAGTCAAGATCGTGCCATCACAATTTCCTTCCTAGAACATTAACAATGTTCATTCCGAAAATCATATTTGTGAATTCTGGACCATTACAAGCGGTGCTTAATCGCAAGAAGAAGAAACGAAAGGACAAAACTCCGAAATAGAAATTGGGGTATAAATTGCAGCAAATAAAAGAGAGCATTAACTATGGATGACAATGATTATAGAAGATAGAAACAGAGACTTTGAAATATAAGGGAAGATATAAAGCCCAACGACAAACCAAAAATTATAAACCATATATATCGATGCATATAGCAATATAAAGACACGGGAGAACTAGAAACACTATAAACCCAAGAGTATAGTGGAAGTAAATAGATTCTTCCGGCGGTAGATGAAAAAGAAGAATGACCGATATGAAAGTTATAAGTATATCGAGAATCAGAACTGGATGGAGCATATTGATGAATACTTTAAAATATGAGTTGAGGGGGAAAGAATAGAAGGTGATGAAACATGACTAGGAACTTAGAAATCAACAGATTTAACTCACACAATGACGGAATAAGTGAATCAAACCCTCTAGTGAATAGGTTAAGCTTTTTGTGATTAATTTAGTCATACCACAACTAAATCAAGTGTGATTAGATCAACACCTAGAGCTATTATTCACCACCTGGGTGATTTGGGTTGAGAGAGAATCGGAGGAGCTCACCAGATCTGAGTGTGTGTAACAAATGAGAGGCTTAACCTAAAATTGAAGAACATAAGACTTTATATACCCCTGCTGTTGACTCACCCGTACGATTCATCCATCACACATACGAGTTGGCTTCATCAGCCGTACGGGTGATCACTCACTCGTGTCTTCTCATTTAGGTTGTAATTGTGACTTAGCTCAGCATCAACCGTGCGTATGAGCCTGTCAGCCGTACGAGTGAGGCTTCACTCGGACGTCTGACTAAGTCTAACATAGTCAAACATCCACATCTCGTTCCTGCAGTTGCTGTAACCACATACAAACACGGATAGGATAATAACGAACGATCATGGTGGCCTGTAAACTGTTGTACCTGCAATGGACGTGGGTAGATGTCTAGGAACTGCATAAAATGCATCAACAGAAGGTGTGAGTTGTAAGGAAACGAAGGAGATGAATTTATAAGAAAATCTCCTACAGAACAATTAAAATGGACGATCGCATTTAAAGCGGATCCTAATTCCCTTGATTACCGGAGAGTCAAATCTTATTAAGAAGATTTTCTTCAAATCCCTTGAAATCTGGGAATCAATCATATCTACGTCAAATGATAAGATGAATCTACACTTACTCATTTCACTCTTCTATGTTAGCTTCATTCGTACTCTTCATATAAATGGATTGTTTATCCAAATTATTCGCTGATGATAAAACTCTAATTTTCAGCCCGTATGCATCATGAAAACATACTTATTATCATTCACGACCTTTCCACTCAAATTTCGGGACGAAATTTCTTTAACGGGTAGGTACTGTGACAACCCGGAAATTTCCAACCAAATTTAAACTTTAATCTTTATATGTTTCCGACACGATAAGCAATATCTGTTAAGTTAAATTGCAAGAATTTTAAACTACGTTCATACATTCATTCAACTTCGACCATGTTCCAACGATTCACGAACCATTAAACGAATATGATTATATATGTATATGTGTATATATATTATAACTTGAAACGTAAACAAAATATTAGATTAAATACTTTATATGATTGTATCTGTTTCAAAATATTTATCAATGGAATTAGAAGATACGATCAAATGATTGAATTATCAGATATATTGAATTATGATTACAAGTCTCTGTTGAAAGGCCCACGTTGATTTGAGAAATCTTTCCGTTTTAACAATATTCGAAAAATGGTAAAGTGATTTATAAATAAGAATAAATTATCAATCATTGAGAACTAGACAAAGGATAGTGGAAGATTGAATCTCATAAAGACTCGATTGATCTATTTAGTTTCAAACGTACAAAAACGTTTTCAGTTTAAAAAGAACTTTATTATTAAAACGTATATAACTTTTATAAATATCTAGAACCACTTTTGACAACTCATTACTTAACTAGTATGATAAAGATAACGATATTTATATTTTATTTTATTAAATATATATAACGATTTAAATTAATATTATATATATTTATACGCGTATTATACGTACATAGTTTTATACTTTTACTATACTTAAACTTTACCTTTACTTTATTTTTACTTTACTTTAACTTTAATAATTCACTTTAATAATTCATACTTTAATAATTCACTTTAATAATTCATACTTTAATAATTCACTTTAATAATTCATACTTTAATAATTCACTTTAATAATTCATACTTTAATAATTCACTTTAATAATTCAAAAATCTATTATAAATAGAATTCAATAGGTTTCATTATTTCATAGAAACTTGAAAATATTTTTCTCTAAACTCTCTCAATCGATTTACATATATATATTTACTCCGTATTATTTCAAGATATTATTAGTATACATAAAATATTACGACGGAGTGCTGTCCGAGTGATTTCGAAATTGTTTTTCGAGTAGGATAGGATTAAGGAAATTATGGGTTATAGCTATGGAGGTGATTGAGTATGGTTTATGGGTATGCTCGTGAGGTCAATATAGTGTTTATCATTTCCGTTGCATCTACGTACCTTTCCTGCAATATTGAATCTCAATATTGATACGTGAGTACTCATAATTTAACTTTTACATACTAATAGTGTATCCCTGACTAGTGCTCGAGTATTTAGGATTATGCATGCTTGTACTTTTGATATTGCCCTTAGACAGGTTAGGTTGAATATTGAATTAGTTACACTTGCGGTTGAGATAAGGTATAAGATATGCATGTCCTTGGAAAGCTAGCGAAAAATTAAGGACTTTTCCTTTAGATATCGAATGGTTTCGATGAACGGATTAGAAGTTATAATCAATTGAATTTTCTATATTTTTATTAAAAATGATTATTATCGTCGTTTTTATCGTCGTTCTAGTTTTATCTTATTATTATCATTATTATTATCTTTATCAATAAAATGGATTTATCATTAAAAATTGTTATTTTTTTTTATTTATTACTATCGTTATTATTGTTAAAGTTATAATTAGTATTATTATTATTATTATCCAATTATTATTATTATTATTATTATTATTATTATTATTATTATTATTATTATTATTATTATTATTATTATTATTATTATCATTATTAATATATATATCATTATTTAAAAATGGATATTGTCATTGTTATTATTATTATTACTATATTATCATTAAGATAATTATTAGTATTATCGTTAAAAATGTTATAGTAACTATCATTATTAATATTAGTGTAATTAAAACAAATATTTGTAACACCTAATTATTTTGATTACTATTATTATCATTATTATGAACACGATATAAAAGACGATTAAAAGCTATTAAACGAAACGATTAGGAAATAATGAGTAAGAGTATCATGATGAAATTAAAATATTATAAGATATTGATTTAGATAAAATTATCGTTCTTATTATTTTTATCATTACTATTATTATTAAAAATATCGTTAGTATTAAAACTATCATTTTAACAAAAAATATCATTTTAATAGAAATGTCATTGTTACTATAAAATATCATTATTATTATTATTTTAAATAGAATTATTATTTTAAAGATAATATTAAAAATTATCGTAAATATTAAAGTTATCATAATTAGAATTATCGTTTTATCATAATGTCATCTTAGTAATTATAAATATTGATATTTTTATAATAATTATTATTATTACAAAATAATACAACTTTTACTTACTATCATTATAGATATTATTTTATCAAATAAATATGTGATACAAACATATTTTACTACGTGTAATAACTTACTTTAATAATACCTATCATATTATCTTTATGATATTAAATGAACCCTATAAATTTTATTACTTAATATATATAAAAGTATATTATATTATATAAATTTAATATAAAATTTTATTTATTAATAAATAAATTATATTATTTACTCTAATAAATCTTTTAAAAATATTTAACAATATAAAACGACGATATTTAAACTATATATTAATCATGTATAGATTTTGGAAATTATTTTGAGTCAAATTTACTTTTGTTGACTTTTGCATATTAGTCTCGAGCATTAGGATTGTGGTACACTATGACTTGGCCTAATTTGTTAGACAAATATTGCCCAACACATAATTATATATAATTAATTTAGGTTCGTGAATCCGAGGCCAACCTTGCACTTGTTCAATGACGTTATATGTATTTTTACTACGAAATACAGTATGGTGAGTTTCATTCGCCTTTTTACCCTTTATATTTTTGGGCTGAGAATACATGCGCTGCTTTTATAACTGTTTTACGAAATAGACACAAGTACGTGAAACTACATTCTATGGTTGGATTATTAAATCGAATATGCCCCTTTTTATTAAGTCTGGTAATCTAAGAATTAGGGAACAGACACCCTAATTGACGCGAACTCTAAAGATAGATCTATCGGGCTCAACAAGCCCCATCCAAAGTACCGGATGCTTTAGTACTTCGAAATTTATATCATGTCCGAAGGAGGATCCCGGAATGATGGGGATATTCTTATATGTATCTAGTTAATGTCGGTTACCAGGTGTTCACCATATGAATGATTATTTTTTGTCTCTATGCATGGGACGTATATTTATGAGAACTGGAAATGAAATTCTTGTGGTCTATTAAAATGATGGAAATAAATGATTATGATAAACTAATGAACTCACCAACCTTTTGGTTGACACTTTAAAGCATGTTTATTCTCAGGTGTTAAAGAAATCTTACGCTGTGCATTTGCTCATTTTAAAGATATTACTTGGAGTCTTTCATAGCATACTTCGAAGAACGTTGCATTCGAGTCATTGAGTTCATCAAAGATTATTATTAAATCAATTTATAGTTGGATAGTGGATATTATGAAATGGTATGCATGCCTGTCAATTTTTGATGTAAAGAAATATTGTCTTTTAAAAACGAATGCAATGTTTGTAAAATATATCATATAGAGGTCAAATACCTCGCAATGTAATCAACTATTGTGAATCGTTTATAATGTATATGAACGGGTCCTTTCAATTATTATTATTATTATTATTATTATTATTATTATTATTAATAAGATTAATATTATTATTAATCCTATTATTATTAGTAGTATTAGTACATAAAATACTACGACGAGGCCAAGAGCGGGTCACTTTTGAAATGGGTTTTCGAGCGGGATAGAGCTAAGGAAATTATGGGTTATTGCCAAGGAGGTTATGGGTAATGTTCGGGGGTATATTTATGAGTTAAACCTAGTGTTTATCATCTTCGTTGCATCTACGTACTTTCCTGCAATATGAAATCACAATATTGATACGTAAGCATTCATATCTTATCTTTTATATATTAATTGTGTATCCATGTCTAGTGCTCGATTATATATGTTTAGGCATGCCAGTATGCTAAATTTCATCGTTAAACAGTTTATAATGAATCACGAATTAAATTCATATATTACTGGTAAAAGGTATATGATATGCATGTTTTTGGAAAGCTGGCGAAAAATCAATGACTTTTCATTTAGATATCGAATAGTTTCGATGAACGGATTAAGAGATATGATCAACTGAATTATGATTGACGTTAATTGAAATTGCTTTTGAATCTGCAATTAAGATTTAAACAACTTGTTTACGAGATTGATAAAATAGATTTTTGAATATTACCAACCGAGTAAATGACTCCTTATATAAGGTATGTATTGTTTTGTTGAACTATTGTCAAAATTGACTTTTTGAAACGACTTTGGATAACTTTTGTATGTCGATCTCGAGCATTAGGATTGTGATACACTATGACCAGACCTAGCTTGATAGACATTTATTGACCAACATATGTTCTCTAGGTTGAGATCTACGGTTATTTAGTAATCCGTTTTGGTGAACGACTTTATATGCTGCTAAGGTGAGTTTCATTTGCTCCCTTTTTAAATGCTTTTGCAATATATATTTTTGGGCTGAGAATACATGCACTTTATTTTAAACAAAATGGATACAAGTACATACTAAATTCTACACTGAGTTTGAACCGAAAATCCCTTAGCTTTGGTAACTAGTAACTGCCAGTTATAAGAACTGGTGGGCGAAAGTAGTAGTATATGGATCCATAGGGCTTGATATCCCCGTCCGAGCTAGAGCACTAGCCTTTTAACGGACGTATGCTATTTGAGAAGCGTACACGTTGGTTTGCGTGTATTATTAAGATGATTATACAAAGGGTATAAATTATATATACGTTAAGTTTAGTTACCAGGGTGCTCAATTTTGTAGAATAATTTGACAAACGTTTCGGGATGAAACAACTGAAATCTTGTGATCCACCTTTATATACAGATTATGTGAAACACTAAAACTATGAACTCACCAACCTTTGTTGAACTATTGTCAAAATTGACTTTTTGAAACGACTTTGGATAACTTTTGTATGTCGATCTCGAGCATTAGGATTGTGATACACTATGACCAGACCTAGCTTGATAGACATTTATTGACCAACATATGTTCTCTAGGTTGAGATCTACGATTATTTAGTAATCCGTTTTGGTGAACGACTTTATATGCTGCTAAGGTGAGTTTCATTTGCTCCCTTTTTAAATGCTTTTGCAATATATATTTTTGGGCTGAGAATACATGCACTTTATTTTAAACACAATGGATACAAGTACATACTAAATTCTACACTGAGTTTGAACCGAAAATCCCTTAGCTTTGGTAACTAGTAACTGCCAGTTATAAGAACGGGTGGGCGCGAGTAGTAGTATATGGATCCATAGGGCTTGATATCCCCGTCCGAGCTAGAGCACTAGCCTTTTAACGGACGTATGCTATTTGAGAAGCGTACACGTTGGTTTGCGTGTATTATTAAGATGATTATATAAAGGGTATAAATTATATATACGTTAAGTTTAGTTACCAGGGTGCTCAATTCTGTAGAATAATTTGAAAAACGTTTCGGGATGAAACAACTGAAATCTTGTGATCCACCTTTATATACAGATTATGCGAAACACTAAAACACTACAGTAAAACACTATTTTAAAATGTATTTTAACAAATAGCGAGATGATGATTTATAGAAGTAAATGACCAAAACACTCAAATGTATAAGTTATATTTCGAGTGATATAATTTAGGGATAATTTAAGGCTATATTTTGACTAAGGTACGTGTCCCAAAATGTAATGTACAAGTTTTCTCAGCGTACAAAGGGACATTCGAAAAACCGGAACCGAGACATAATGTAGAGACCCGTCCTAATCCATCCGGATGAAGCCCATATCGATTACAAATGATTCACAACAGTTGATTACATCGCGAGGTAATTGACCTCTATATGATAAATTTTAAAAACATTGCATTCGTTTTTAAAAGACAAACTTTCGTTACATCGACAGTTGACAGGCATGTAAAGCATTTCATAATATATCCAAATATAATTGACTTAATAATAATCTTGATGAACTCAACGACTCGAATGCAACATCTTTTGAAATATGTCATGAATGACTCCAAGTAATATCTCTAATATGAGCAAATGCACAGCGGAAGATTTCTTTCGTACCTGAGAATAAACATGCTTTAAAGTGTCAACCAAAAGGTTGGTGAGTTCATTAGTTTATCATAAAGAATCATTTCATAATTTTAATAGACCACAAGATTTCATACTTTCATTTCTCATAATCATACGTCCCATGCATAGAGACAAAAATATCATTCATATGGATTGAACACCTGGTAACCGACATTCACAATATGCATATAAGAATATCCCCATCATTTCGGGATCCTCCTTCGGACATGATATAAATTTCGAAGTACTAAAGCATCCGGTACTTTGGATGGGGCTTGTTGGGCCCGATAGATCTATCTTTAGAGTTCGCGTCAATTAGGGTGTCTGTTCCCTAATTCTTAGATTACCAGACTTAATAAAAAGGGGCATATTCGATTTCAATCATTCAACCATATAATGTAGTTTCGATTACTTGTGTCTATTTTGTAAAACATTTATAAAAGTTGCGCATGCATTCTCAGCCCAAAAATATAAAGGGTAAAAAGGCAAATGAAACTCACAATACTGTATTTTGTAGTAAAAATACATATGACGACATTGAACAATGCAGGGTTGGCCTCGGATTCACGAACCTATATCAAGTATTAACACATTATAGTATAAATCAATTAAGTTTATATATTTGTTATGTATTAATTATTCTTATAATATATTATGATACTTATTTGATATTTAATTAATGTTATATCAATAATATTAGTTGAAACATAATTTTATGTAATATTAGTATATTTTATGTAATAATATATTTACATATATATCTTTTATTTTGTAAAATTAATAATTGTAGAAATACCTAAGGATAATAATAATAATATTAATAATAATAATAATTTTTAAAAGTATAAAACTACCTTAGGAGTCAGTTTTAAAAAAATTGCACCAAGCCGGGCTCGAACCCGAGACCTCTCGCTCACTCATCAACACCCTTAACCATTTCTCCATTTCAGTTTTTCTGATTTATAATACAAACCCAAATACTTATCTATTACATGTTTCAACCCACTTCATGTTATTCACCAAAATCTAAACAATCAAACAACTTCATTCTTAATAGTCAATCATCAAAATGGTTTTAGGACTTCTAAACAAACATGAAACAAAAAATAAAAATGTGTTCATGATATAAAAAAAAATGAGAAAAAAAAACAAAAAAATCCTACTGCTTGCGCATAGCCAAGAAAAAAAAAATTTGTTTTCAATTTTGAGTTAGTTTTGGACAATCTTTACAACATGAAACATGTTTCAAATCATTCCTAAAAACTATTGAAATCGTCAATTGAACTTAAAACATCAAAACAAGCTCTAATTTCTCCAAGAACAAAACAGTTGACTTTTGACAATTTAACTTTGACTCGCAAATTCGAATTCGTTATCAAGAATTGGAACTTGAGATTTTGCAGGAAGTTTAAGTAAATGATTCCTAACAACTCTACATTTTTAGTTTTTGAAATTTGTTTCGAATTCACGTTAGTGTATATCACTGTGAAGAACTCAAGAACTCAAAAATTGATTTTTAGATTAAGAGTGTTATAGGTTATGATTACAACATGAATTGTGTTGCAAATCATTCCTATAATCTTTATGGATCATCAAATTAACTGGAGATATCAAAACAAACTCGAATTTGATTCAAGAACACTTAGTTAACTTTGAAAACCAAAACTTTGACTCTCAAATTAGAAATTAATAGAAAGAATTGAGGATTGAAAACTTACAGATAGTTTAGATAGACGATTCCTAACATGACTGCATTATTACATTTTGAAAATTTGTTCTAAATCAAAATATGGTGAAAAAGATGAATGTACAGAGTGTCGAGCTTATTTTCTGGGTTTTCTTTGTTTTCAACTCAAATTGCAGTTTGTAACTTATATAGAGTGATTAGGTACATGATTTAACAGTTAAATTGATTTCCAATTGATTTGTGAAGTAGACTTGTAACAAACTGGAGACATGAAGTACGTAAATTATTTTCATGTGAAGAAAAAGGAAAAAAATTGATAGTTACTTCTAACAGAATGGGATTCCCTATTTTTATTTTTAATAAATATTAATAGTAAATACCCTAATAATATTAATAATAATTCTAATAAAATAACTAAATAATATCATAAAAATGATAATAAATAAAAATAAGAATTCGTTTAAATCATAAATAAATTTTAATCTTAATTATCTTGTACATTATTTTACATTTTCAATTCAAATGATTATTTTGTATTTTATTAATACAACTTAATATGCACTCTTATATTTATATATGTATATATATATATTTACATGTTGGAACATATAAAGATTAAGTTTTAATTTGGTCGGAAATTTCCGGGTCGTCACACATAAGTCGCGTGATGACGTACAACTTATCGAAACAAAAATTACAAATTAACTATGCACGGGAATAAAATATAATATATAATTAATTAATTTAAATTATATATTATATATATATTATAAAAATATGTCGATGAGCTAGTTGCCAAAATTTTGTGAGCTGTAAAAGTGGGCCATGCGATCGCATGGCCATTGGCCTTCAGAACCATGCTATCGCATGGGGTCTGGGGACAGGCCACAACTATAAAAGCTCGATTATTTCAGCCTCTGAATTCATTTTATTATTACTCTGTAAGTATTTATATTATTTATATTATTATTATTATTATTATTATTATTATTATTATTATTATTATTATTATTATTATTATTATTATTATTATTATTATTATTATTATTATTGATCTTATCATTAATATTAGTAATAGTAATATTAGTAATATTATTACATAAAATATTACGACGAGGTTATGGGCGTGTCACTTTCAAAACGGGTTTTCGAGCGGGATAGAGATAAGAAAACTATGGGTTATAGCTATGGAGGTTATGAGTAATGTTCAAGGGTATTGTTCTCAAGTCAAACCTAGTGTTTATCATCTTCGTTGCATCTACGTACTTTTCTGAAATATTGAATCACGATATTGATACGTAAGCATTTATATTTTATCTTTTATAAATTAATAGTGTATCCATGTCTAGTGCTCGAGTATATATGTTTATGCATGCTTGTATACTAAATTTCGTCGTTAAACAGTTTATAATGAATCGCTAATTAAATACATATACTACTGGTAAAAGGTATATGATATACATATTTTTGGAAAGCTGGCGAAAAATCAATAACTTTTCATTTAGATATCGAATAGTTTCGATGAACGGATTAAAAGATATGATTAACTGAATTATGATTGACGTTAATTGAAATTGCTTTTGAATTTACAATTAAGATTTAAACAACTTGTTTACGTGATTGATAAATTGGATTTTTGAATATTACCAACCGAGTAAATGACTCCTTATATAAGGTATGTCTCGTTTTGTTGAACTATTGTCAAAATTGACTTTTTGAAACGACTTTGGATAACTTTTGTATGTCGATCTCGAGCATTAGGATTGTGATACACTATGACCAGACCTAGCTTGATAGACATTTATTGACCAACATATGTTCTCTAGGTTGAGATCTACGGTTATTTGGTAATCCGAGTTTCAGTCACATTTTGGTGAACGACTTTATATGCTGCTGAGGTGAGTTTCATTGCTCCCTTTTTAATTGCTTTTTGCAATATATTTTTGGGCTGAGAATACATGCAATTTATTTTAAACACAATGGATACAAGTACATACTTAATTCTACGCTGAGTTTAAACCGAAAATCCCTTAGCTTTGGTAACTAGTAACTGCCAGTACATAGGATATGGACTGGTGGGCGCGAATAATAGTATATGGATCCATAGGGCTTGACATCTCCGTCTGAGCTAGAGTGCTAGCCTTTTAACGGACGTGTGTTATTTGAGTTTAGGACACGATGGTTTGCGTGTATTAAAACGAATGGGGTATTTATCATTATAACATTAAAGCTTAGTTACCAGGGTGCTCTGTTATGTAGAATCTATTGATAAACGTTTCTGGATGAAACAACTGAAATCTTGTGATCCACTTTTATATACAGATTATGCGAAACACTAAAACTATGAACTCACCAACCTTTGTGTTGACACTTGTTAGCATGTTTATTCTCAGGTTTCCTAGAAGTCTTCTGCTGTTTGCTTATATGTTAGACAAGCTACGTGCATGGATTCGTACATGGCATATTTTTCAAGGAAACGTTGCATTCACCAAATCATCACCATGTATCTTATTTTAACTGCATTGTCAACGGAAGTACTATTGTAAACTATTATTTACATTGATTGTCTATATGTAAAAATCATCAGATGTCGAAAACCTTTGATTTAAATATTCATTTATGGTGTGACTTTTTTAAAAAATGCAATGTTTACAAAACGTATCATATAGAGGTCAAATACCTCGCAATGAAATCAATGAATGACGTATTGTCCATATGGATTTGGAGCAATCATCACAGTTGGTATCAGAGCGTTGGTCCTAGTGAACCAGGTCTTGCATTAGTGTGTTTAACTGATAGTTGTTAGGATACATTCGTAAGTCTGGACTTCGACTGTGTCTGCATGTCAAAAGTTTTGCTTATCATTTCTTGTCGGAAATTACCTACTTATCATTCCTAGTCTAGACACGTCTTATTGCATTGATTGCATGAATAGTGTATAGACAAAATTCGTATCATAGCGTATCTGCTAATTCATATCTTAGCGTATATGTTACTTTAAACTTTACCTGACAGCTTTTGAAAGTTCCTCCGTAATTTATGGATCCCTTGTATTATATATAGGTATTCTATGTAATTAGAATATCATCCGATATCCAAAAATCATTTCATATCAAAAATCCTTTATCCAAACCGTGTAAGATGAATTCCGCATCTAGTTCGAATTCCTCAGATTCCGACAGCTATTTCGATATGGATTTCCACACGAGCTCCGAAAACTGCGTAACCGGAATGGATCAACCAATTAGCCATCATCTATTCTGGATGAATTAGGGATGGGTTCGTAATCTACTTAATCAGTGGAGACAGGAAGAAGGCGATCCCTTCCATCCACCATATTCCCCTCTTGGCGAAGAACCTGAAGCACTTACCGGCGAACCCGTTCGTAACACCATTTTCACCCTCATTTCCAGAACAGCTCGCAACGACTACGTAATATCCAATATTGTAAATCTTATTCATCAGTTTGTCCGAACCGCCAATCATCCGGGGGTAGTAGAAGAAGTCAACGAGCTTCATGCTCGGGTAGTGGCTTTGGAGAATATGGTGCAAGGATTACAAACACCAGCAGCAGCACCAGCAGCATAACCAGTATCACCATCATCAACACCAACAGTACCATTACCACCACCAACAACAACATCCCCATCACACGCCTCAACATCACAATCTATACTTCGGATATCAACATCATACTCACCATATGTACCAAGGAGTACCAACAACAATAAATGATGAAGTATTGGTTCATAACTTCATCGGAGAAATATCCTACGGTAATTATATAATCTATAATCTTAGAGATTATCTATTCTAGCCTTAACCATAAATCAGATAGAGTAGAAACCCTGATCGAAATGGTTTATGATTTACAAGCTAGAATTATTATATCATAACATCAACAGTACCGTCAGCATCATCAGCAACGTCAGTACCATCTGCATCGTCAGCACCAGCAGCATCTGCTACATCACAAGCTCCGCCAGTTCAAGAAAGCACCGTGGACATTATTACGAGTCAACAACGAGTATATTGTATCAATGAGTTATGAAGTAATAACTCACTTCCTCTAAAGAATTTATATGTATATCTTATATATATAAATTTTAAAACCATCATAAATCTTTTCGTACTAAGCTATTATGTATGAATTGAAATAAGGTAAATATTAGTTGGTTAAATTCATATTACTAATATTCTATGATGTATATCCTGCGTTAACAACTTAACCTTCGTTAAGTACAATCTCTGTTTCAACTCAATGAATTCCATTTCATAAATAACCAAGTGTATTATTCAATTACATAATTGATTCTACATTTTCATTTTCGATGTACTCGAAACTTTCCAGAAAACATCATCTGTGCCTTGTAAGGTTCACAAGAATTCCACGAGCATCAACATCCTTCACCGAGAAATATCAATAAGAATAAATAATGAAGTATTGATTTCATTAATGAAATACCCCGCAAAGATTATGTAATCTTTAATATTTTAGAGATTAATCATTTCTAAGTCAAGCCGAAAATCAAATGAGCTTAATATGATATTAACTCATTAAATCTGTATTACATCTGAAGAAAATATACATACATATATTTTCATAAAGACGGGAATAAAAATTCTTTTGTACAAAGTATTAATTGTGAAATCTTTAACGGGTAGGTAATACCCGGGAAATATTTAAGTTCGCAATTAATATGTCACACTGTATATTCTTCAACTTTGATTCAAAAATCATTAACTATACTCACTATCTTCACAGTGATACACAATTATTTCATACAAATTCAATTACATATTCTGATATTGATGGGTCAGAATCCAAGTCATAACTCTGAACCGGTGACGTCATTCTTAGATCTCTACATCTTTCAAAACTATACTTTGACTTCAAAACTGTGCAAGATCCTTTAGCGTTGTTTTCACCGAAAATAATCTTGCAATCTTTTTTCAAAGTATTCAGTTTTACTATACTTCCAACCAGTCAACCTCGACTTTTAAGATTAGCCTTATTATAACCTTGACATATACGTTTTTGTTACTGGGGAACCTTTCATGTTCCACCACATTAGCAATAAATTTACCAACAACTTCATTTATCCTTGATCTTTCAAAAAATCCTTATACTCATTGAAACCCTATCATGTACTCATCCACATCTTGTAACGGTAATTGCCATACCAACTACTGGGAATTAGCAATCAGTATTTCGAATTTCGTAGCTATTCTACGCCAACAGTTATATATATACATATAATGTCTATCTTTTAGACTTACATACTTCGAATGTGAAGTTTCTGAAAAACATCCCAAACTATGAACTAGTTCTCTGAAATTGGAACAATGCTGATGTAGCAGCAAAAACTGTAAACGACCTTAACAGTCAAAAGTTTGATGATAAAGAATGGTAAGGTGGTAAAGCTGAGAAAAAGAGAAGATTTGGAACTAGAAAACGGATTGAGCAGACCATGAAGGAGGCTGTGGACAAATCACATGGACGAAATCTACCTTCAAAGGATCCAAATGATTTAGTGTCTGCTAAAATCGTTATCAAACACCTTACTCCTCATTCTAAACCTTCACAGACAAACTTTCTGCATCATTCTTTGAATTGGAGTGCTTGGTCGACTAGATGACAATTCTAAAGAAAAATCAACGGCAACAATGTTGGCTAGATGTCTTGATCGAGTTACAGGTAGTGAACGTATGAAAGGTGGTGAACGTTTTGCTCGGTGCATTCACTGAATATCCTATTAGTTATAAAAGATAAAAATTATATAAGTTATCAAATTAATAGACTTTTCTGATTTTGCCCACGTTTCGAATAGCCAATAGATGCAGCACGTAGCCAGGACCCTTTAAACCACAACTCGCCACTAACAAATCCAACTATTACTACGAACCAGAAAATTTTGGATGTCTATCAATTTAACCGCTTAAAATAATTTTTTGTCGAAGTTTAAAGAAAATTATAAAAAAAATTATATGTCCTAAAAACTAGAGCGTCGAGAAATAAGAAAGAAAAAGAGTGCGTCGGAAAACGTCGAAAAATAAAAGTTCAAAAAATAATAAAATGCAGCATCGAAACTTAAAAGTCTAAAAACTAAAAATTAAAACTTACGTCTAAAGGTATTAAATCTTAAAAGGAATTCTATATCCAAAATTGCAATAACTTAAAAAGTACTAAAATCTTAAAACAGCGTCGCAAAATTCTAAAGCACCTAAATCTTAGTCTAAAGAAAAAGCACTTAAGGGATTTTACGGCAAAGCCTAAAAATCTAGAAATAAAAATAACTACGGCAAAATACTAGTCTTAAAACTAATTACGAACGATAATTATATAATTACGAATAAAAAGATACAAAATATAAAAATAAAACTTAAAGTTATAAAAATACAATTTTTATAAAAATATTATTTTTATATTACTTATTTTATAAAAGTATCAATTTTATATTTAATAAAACTAAAAACACTTAATATTACAAATTTAATTAAAACTAAAACTAATTATATTAAATTACTTAACCCTAATTATAATTAATAATAATTAATTTTTAATCCTAATTCCGTAATAAATGAGGTACCAGGTCAGGCGTGTCAGACGGCTCCGCGAGTGCGGATGTCTTCTGACCAAAAACTCCACGAGTGCGGAGGATGCAGATTCAGATGAGCTGATGGCTCAAATTACGCAGGTTCAACGTTTAATATATTTTTTTTTTACTTTTTTTACTTTTAATTTTTTTTTATATTTTCTATTTTTTTATTTATAAAATATAACTTAAATAAAACTTATATTTTAACGATTACTTATTAGATTTTTATAATTCTAAAAAAAATAAACTTTTTAATTAAAACACCTAAATAGATATATATATTTTTTTTATGTTTTTACATTTTTGTTTTTAATATTTAAAACTTATATTTTTACAAAAATAGATTAAAACTTAATAAAATTTTTTTTTTCTTTTCAAAATATAGCGTTTCGCTTCGGCGTTGAATTTTCTCCGGCAGCGGCGCCAAAAATACTTGATGTTATGCGAGGTGTATACGAAATAGTTATATTTTTATTGCGAAATACTATTAAATACGATACAATTTTACACAAGTTATTTGTTTATTTATAGAGTGGATATACCTATACCTTGCTACAACACTTATAGGCAGTGTACCTAATCGTACAGTAGTGTAGTTTTTATTAAGTTCGGTTCGTTCCACAGGGAGCTAGCCAAGTTTAACGCTATATTTTTAAACTAAATTTGTATATATATATATATATATATATATATATATATATATATATATATATATATATATATATATATATATATATATATATATAAGTAATATTTTTATTATAAAAAGGGGGTTTTACCGTTTAATGACCGGTTTATCGATTTTATGTCTTAAGTCACAATTAAAACCTAATGTAAAATATTAAAAATAAATATAACTTAATTTAAAGCGTAAAGTAGATGACGATAATAAAATTGCGATAACTAAAAGTGCGCTAAATAAAATGACGATAAATAAAATTGCAATAATTAAAAGTCCGATAATAAAAAAATGCGATAAGATATAAAATAAAGGAATTATGCTTATTTAAACTTCCGTAATCATGATGTTCAACATGTTGATTTTAATTTATTACCATGGGTTAATTGTCCTTTGTCCTGGATTATTCGATATGTCCATACGGTTTTGTCCATAATAGTCCATCAGTCATAAATATAAAGTGCGAGAGTCCTCGTCAAATTATCCTTATACCCGAAGTCAAATATTCTAACTAATTGGGGATTCGAACTGTAACAAGGTCTTAATACTTTGTTTAATGAATACACCAGGTTATCGACTGCGTGTAATCCAAGGTTTCAATACTTTGTTAACAATTACACCAATTACCCTTGAATGTAATCCACCCATGTTTCAATGAGTCCATTGACTATTAATCCATCCCCGTGTCCTGTAAAATGAACAATTATTGGTATTTATAGATATCCCGCCCACCGTACCCGATTAAGCGTATGTGGTTATTTATAGATACGTCGAATTGTAACCTTTAATATTAAATTAACGAGGTATCATTTAGTTAATATAAAACCCATTAATAGCCCATAGTCTAATTTCCACAAGTGTCGTTCTTTTGTCCAAACCCCAATTATGGTACAAAGCCCAATAACCCCGTCTTTAATATTTAACCCAACATCACGATTACTTCGGCTTAAATAAGCATAATAATAACTTAGCTACGAGACATTAATTTAAAAAGGTTGAACATAACTTACAATGAGTATTAATAGCGTAGCGTTACACGGACAGAGTTTCGACTTACAAACTTAAAACATTCGCCACTATAACCTTATTATTATTAAACTTAAATTAAAATTAAAATTATAAAATATAAATATATCGTAGATAGATAGATAGAAAAAGGTGTGTTTAATCGATCAGAATGAGCGGCCTTTTATAGGCCCACGTTTAACTGTTGAGCTCCGCGAGTGCGGAGGTTTTCTTCATCACAGTTCCGCGAGTGCGGAGGTCTGGATTCCAGCTCATAGATCAAATTCAAAACGTAGGCTGCGTATAATTATAATATATAATAATATATATAATTAATTATATATTATATTATATTCTTGTGCATAGTTGACTTGTAATTTTTGGTCTGTTGCGTCGCGCGCTGAAAGTTGGTTCATGTCTCGGTTCCAGATTTTCGAACGCCTTTTCGTATAATTTAATATCTTGTACTTTGCTTTTTTGCGGATTGGACTATTGCCATTTTTAGACATTTCTCATCAATAATTTGAACCACTTAGATTGTACTTTGTACTTTTTAGCTTTTTGGTCATTTGCGTCTTCAATTCATCGAATCTGTCTTTTGTCTTCACCTTTTATTATTTAAACGAATATAACTTGTAAATAAAACAATTGCAACTAAAAGCTTGTCTTTCTTGAAGGATAATGCTATGAAATATATGTTTGTTTTTAGCATTATCAAGTACTCAAAGGAATGGTGAACAATTCTACGGAGCCCATTTCTGGCAGGTAATTCAAAAGAATGACTCAAGTGGACCAGTCATTCAGCTATTACATGCTTTGGATCCAAGAAATTGAACCGCATGTGGAATGTAATCAAGCCACATTGAAACAAAATATAATCAAAGCTCCTTTATCTGTACCAGAAGGGTTGGACCCTAAAGTAGCAAGTGTGCTACAGTATTTTGTAGATGTCTTTTCAGAACCAAATCACTTACCACCTAAAAGATTCCTTGACCACAAAATCACTTTTTTACCCAATACCCAACCTGTAAATGTAAAACCCTACAGATATCCCCACTTTTAAAAAGATGAAATTGAAAAACAAGTGAATCACATGCTTGAATCAGGGGTCATTCAACCAAGTACCAGAAGTTTCAGCTCACCAGTGTTATTGGTCAAAAAGAAAGATGGTACATGGAGGTTTTGCATAGATTACAGAGATTTGAATGCAGTCACTTTAAGGGACAGGTTTCCAATCCCTACTATTGATGAGCTTATTGATGAGTTGTTTGGGGCAACACTGTTTACTAAGCTTGATCTCAGAGCAGGGTATCATCAAATTCGTATGCAAGAGGAAGATATACACAAAACTGCTTTTAGAACTCATTCTGGTCACTATGAATTCAAGGTAATGCCCTTTGGATTAACTAATGCTCCATCTACTTTTCAAGCCACAATGAACACAATTTTCACTGGATTACTAAGAAAGTGTGTGATAGTCTTCTTTGATGATATTCTAGTGTATAGTAAATATGTGGATGAACATGTTGAACATTTAAAGTTGGTATTACAAATTTTAAGATCCCATGAATTCTTTGTGAAAGCTAGTAAGTGTAGCTATGCAGTAGGGCAAATTGACTATTTGGGTCACATCATTGATGCTCAAGGTGTGCATCCTGACCCATCTAAGATCAAGGATATGCAAAAGTGGCATACTCCCACTAATACAAAACAATTGAAAGGTTTCCTAGGGTTGACTGGGTACTATAGGAAGTTTATTCAGGGTTATGCTACTATTGCTGCTCCTATGACAAACTTACTCAAGAAAGATGCTTTTGAGTGGACAAATGAAGCTGACAACTCCTTTAAAACATTGAAAGTGAAGATGAGTACAGCCCCTGTACATGCTTTACCTAATTTCAACAAGCCATTTCAAATAGAGACTGATGCAAGTGGTATAGCCATGGGAGCTGTATTATTACAAGATAGGTTAATCATTGCTTATTTCAGTAAAAAGTTGAGTCTCAAGTTGCAGAGATCATCCACTTATATTAGGGAGTTACATGCTATGACTTCCGCTATAGCTGAATGGAGGCAGTATCTGTTAGGTGGGAAATTCACCATTTTCACTGATCACAAAAGTTTAAAAAATCTCATGAAGCAGACTATTCAAACACCTGAACAACAGCATTACTTGACCAAATTATTGGGTTACCAATATGAGATTGTTTACAAGCCAGGTATCCAAAATTTTACTGCAGATGCTTTGTCCAGACTACCTGTGCAAGAGGGCTCATTTATGGCTTTATCAGTAGTACAGCTTGATTTAGTGCAAGATTTCAAACACTTTTTGAGCACTGATCCAGCTTGTCAAGAGTTGATTTTGGATATAGTCAATAATCCAACAACTAAAGAAGGGTGGAAAGTCAAAGATTGTCTCATCTATCATAAGTGTAGGCTATATATTCCAGAAAATATAGAGTTAAGAGCAAGGCTTTTAGAAGAGTTTCATTCTTCTCCAGTGGGTGGACATGCTGGTGTGCATAGAAGTTACATGAGAATCATTGCAAGTTTTTATTGGAAAGGGATTAAGAAGGACATGGCTGAGTTCATTAGCAAATGTAGTGTGTGCCAACAAGTTAAGACTTTAAATGTGGCACCTTATGGATTGTTACAACCTTTAGATATTCCACAACATGTATGGGAGGATGTAAGCATGGATTTTATCACTGGCTTACCTAATTCTAATGGCTACACAGTCATATGTGTGGTGGTGGACAGATTGACTAAAGGGGTACATTTGGGAGGCCTAACTGCTAACTACACTGCAGTCACTGTAGCTAAGTTATTCTTTGAAATGGTTGTCAAGTACCATGGAATGCGTAGATCTGTGGTGTCAGATGGGGATAAGGTGTTTGTTAGTAAATTTGGGGTGGAATTATGCAAAGCTTCTCATACTAAATTGAAGATGTCATCTTCATATCACCCTCAGACTGATGGGCAAACTGAGTGTGTAAGACCCACGGCCGAGTGTGTCTGTGAGAGACCATCGACCGAGTGACTAGACATTCGGCCGAGTGAGTGTAGACAGTCGGCCGACTGTCTATGACAGTCGACCGAGTGTCTTTGGCAGTGAAATATATTACCATGTGTTGATTTCTAGCCGTTATGCTACCCGTTTGTATTTTGATGTCCAGGATGTAAATTTTGAAAGTGCACAAGTGTTAAGCATAAATTTTTAGCGGACACTTTTTCTAACAAAAATTTCTGTATTGTGTTATTTTGGGTTAATGGATAGAAACTAACTTGTGTATATGTTTTTCTCAGAAAAAATGGAGAAAGAGAAGGTTCAGTGATTAGATAGCTGAATACCTTCTCGTTTGCTGGTAATCGATGAGTGGGACTAACTGGAGAATATAGTATATAGAAGCATGTTATATTATGATTGCCATGCTTGTTAGATATACTTATTGTTATGGTTAGTTAGTTCTTGTGATGACTGCATGTTAGTTGATGCTTGTCTGCTGGAGCCCAGTGCGTCCCAATTGTGTGGTAGCCTCGGTAGGAGAGATCAACCTGCGGGTTGGGTTCCTCTGTGGTAGCCTAGACAGCCGTGGTGTATATATATGTGAATGACGCGTCCGTCGCATGTGGATTATGTATATACATACGGTGGTGGAGGAACTTCTGGTAAGCCCCAGTCCGATCAGCTGGTGGTTAATGGTTTGGCCGAGCCGCCAGAGTCTCTGTAGACGGCACTTGGGTGATGTTTGTGTGTTAGACTATGTGACATGATTAGTATAACAGTTATGTATGCTATGGCCTGTAGTTAGTCGTACTCACTTAGCTTCGTGCTAATTCCCCACTATCTCCTCCCTGCAGGTTGATAACTGATAATGCTAAAAACGAACATATATTTCATAGCATTATCCCTCAAGAAAGACAAGCTTTTAGTTGCAATTGTTCTATTTACAAGTGATATTCGTTTAAATAATAAAAGGTGAAGACAAAAGACAGATTCGACGAATTAAAGAAGCAAACAACCAAAAAGCTCAGAAGTACAAAGTACAATCAAAGTGGTTCAAATTATTGGTGAGAAACGTCTCAAAATTACAAGAGTACAAGTCACAAAACGCAAAATACAAGATATTAAATTGTACGCAAGGACGTTCGAAAATCCGAAACCGGGACCAAATTCAACTCTCAACGCTCGACGCAACGGACTAAAAATTACAACTCAACTATGCACATAAATATAATATAATATTTAAATAATTCTTAAAATTATTTATATATTATATATTTATATAAACCGTGAGCAGAATGCAAACAAACTCTTGTGAGCTGGAAAAAGGGGCCATGCGATCGCATGGCCTGGAGGCTATAACTCTATGCGATCGCATGGTGAACAGTGACAGGTCAGGTCCTATAAAGTTCGTGGGTTTTGGACGAATTTTTACACCATCTTTCCATCTATCTCTCACTCAACGTATATATATATATATATATATATATATATATATATATTATATTTTAATTTTAATTTTAATTTTAAATTCTAATAATAAGGGTATGTTAGCGAATGTTGTAAGGGTGTAAGTTGAAATTCTGTCCGTGTAACGCTACGCTATTTTTAATCATTGTAAGTTATGTTCAACCTTTTTAAATTAATGTCTCGTAGCTAAGTTATTATTATGCTTATTTAATGCCAAAGTAATCGTGATGTTGGGCTAAATATTAAAATTAGGTAATTGAGCTTTGAACCATAATTGGGGTTTGGATAAAAGAACGACACTTGTGGAAATTAGACTATGAGCTATTAATGGGATTTATATTAACTAAATGATACCTCGTTGATTTAATATATAGACTTATAATTTGACGTATTTATATATAACCACATACGCTTGACTGGGTACGGTGGGCGGGATATCTATAAATACCAATAATTGTTCATTTAACCGGACACGGGGATGGATTAATAGTCAATAGACTTGTTGAAACAGGGGTGTATTACATTCAAGGGTAATTGGTGTAATTGTTAACAAAGTAGTAAAACCTTGGATTACATGCAGTCGATAACCTAGTGTATTCATTAAACAAAGTATTAAGACCTCGTTACAATTCGAATCCCCAATTAGTTGGAATATTTGACTTCGGGAATAAGAATAATTTGACGAAGACTCTCGCACTTTATGATTATGACTGATGAACTATTATGGACAAATCCGTATGGACTATCGAATAATCCAGGACAAAGGATAATTAACCCATGGTACTAAACTAAAAACAACACGTCGAACATCATGATTACGGAAGTTTAAATAAGCATAATTTATATATTTCATATTTAATTGCACTTTTAATTATCGCACTTTTATTTACTGTCATTGTATTTAATTACACTTTTAATTATCGTACTTTCTAATTATCGCACTTTATTTATTGTCATTTTATTTATCGCAATTCCATTATCATTATTTACTTTACGCTTTAAATTAAGTTATATTTATTTTTAATATTTTACATTAGGTTTTAACTGCGACTTAAGTTTTAAAATCGACAAACCGGTCATTAAACGGTAAAAACCCCCTTTTATTATAATAATACTACTTATATATATATATTTGTATTTTTTATATAGCGTTAAACTTGGCTAAGTCTCCCTGTGGAACGAACCGGACTTACTAAAAACTACACTACTGTACGATTAGGTACACTGCCTATAAGTGTTGTAGCAAGGTTTAGGTATATCCACTCTATAAATAAATAAATAACTTGTGTAAAATTGTATCGTATTTAATAGTTTTTCGTAGTAAAAATATAACTATTTTGTATACACCTCTACGCACATCAAGTATTTTTGGCGCCGCTGCCGGGGAACAGTTAAACGCCGGAAGCGAAACGCTATATAAAAAAAAATCTATATATTTGTTGTTAAGAGTTGTTAAAAATTTATAAAAGTATTTTTATTTTAGTTTTTAAAATTAAATATTTACTTAAGTTATTTATATTTTATTTAATCTAAAACAGAAAACAAAAAAAAATATAAAATTACTCGGCCTGGTACTGTAGCAGCCCAACCCATCTGGCCCGATTTCCTACTTCATGCGATCGCATGAATATATAACATCTCCATGCGATCGCATGGAGTGATTTGACTCGCCTGATACCTTAGCTGTACGAAATTAGGGTTAATTATTATTATTATTATTATTTAATTAAAACCCTAATTAGGGTTAGTGTATTTTAATATTTAGTTTAGTTTTTATTTAATTTGTATTTTTAGTTTAATTAGTTTTATAAATATATAAAAGTAATAGTTTTATAAAATAAATAATATAAAAATAATATTTTTATAAAAATTATGTTTTTACAACTTTAAGTTTATTTTTTTATATTTTGTATCTTTTTATTTGTTTTAGCGTAATATTTGTATTTTTCGCTCGTATTTAGTTTTAAGTCATAGTTTTTGCCATAGTTATTTTTATTTCTAGATTTTTAGGCTTTGCCGTAAAATCCCTTAAGTGCTTTTTCTTTAGAATAGGATTTAGGTGCTTTAGATTTTTGCGACGCCGTTTTTATATTTTAGTACCTTTTTAAGTAATTGCTGTTTTAGATATAGAATTTCTTTTAAGCTTTAATATTTTTAGACGCAACTTTTAATTCTTAGTTTTTAGACTTTTAAGTTTCGACGAGCTACATTCTTTTTATTATTTTTCGACCTTTTATTTTTCGACGTTTTTCGACGCGCTCTTTTTCTTTCTTATTTTTCGCCACTCTAGTTTTTTTTAGGACATAAAATTTTCTATTTCTTCTCAAAAATTTCTTTAAATTTCAACGAAAAAAATTATTTTAAGTGGTTGAATTGATAGACATCCAAATTTTCTGCTTCGTAGTAATAGTTGGATTTGTTAGTGGATGAGTTGTGAGCTTCCGATTTAAAGGGTTCTGGCTCCCTGCTACATCTTTTGGCTATTCGAAACGTGGGCAAAAGCAGAAAAGTCTATTATTTTGATAACTTATATAATTTTTATTTTTATAACTAATAGGATATTCAGTGAATGCATCGAGCAAAACGTTCACCACCTGTAACTCGATCAAGACATCTAGCCAATATTGTCGCCGTTGATTTTTCTTTAGAATCGTCATCTAGTCGACCAAGTACTCCAATTCAAATTTCTGATAATCCTTTTTTTGAACCCGACCTCACAATTAAGAATCCGGAGGATATTTAGGGACAATTCAGAGATCCTGAACCACTAATCTTTCCTCCGGAACCACAAATCATTCAAACAGAGATTGTTGAGGAACCTACCATTAAATCAGAATCATCTAGTGATTCAGATTCAACAAATTCAATCATGGAGAATCTGGAACCTCTAAGTATGGAAGACCGAATGAGAGCTAAATGCACTGGCCAAGGTCACGCAATTACTCAACCTGACATTAATGCGCCGGATTATGAAATCAAAGGACAAATCCTACACATGGTGACTAATCAATGCCAATTTAGTGGTGCGCCAAAGGAAGATCCAAACGAACATCTTCGTACCTTTAATAGGATCTGTACTTTATTTAAAATCCGAAAAGTTGAGGATGAACAGATATATCTCATGTTATTTCATTGGACTTTAAAGGGAGAAGCCAAAGATTGGTTAAATCATTACCTGAAGGAGTGATTGATACATGGGACGTTTTAGTTGAAAAATTTCTTAAACAATTCTTTCCGGCATCTAAAGCCGTGAGACTTCAAGGAGAAATTGTTACGTTCACGCAAAAGCCAAATGAAACTCTATATGAAGCGTGGACCAGATTTGAAAAGTTATTGAGAGGATGTCCGCAACATGGTTTAGACACTTGTCAAATAGTACAAATATTCTACCAAGGATGCGACATCACTACAAGGAAAGACATAGATATAGCAGCTGGTGGTTCCATTATGAAGAAAACCGCAACTGATGCTTACAAAATTATTGATAACACTGCTTCCTACTCACATGAGTGGCACCAAGAAAAAGATATCGTTAGATCATCTAAAGTAGCTAGAGCCTATTCTAGCCATGACTTTGATTCCATTTCCGCAAAGATAGATGATGTTGAGAGACGAATGGAAAAGATGACTAAAGATATCCACTCAATACGAATTAGTTGTGAGCAGTGTGGAGGACCACATTTAACAAAAGATTGTATCAGTATTGAACTAACAATGGAACAAAGAGAGAATGTTTCATACATAAACCAAAGGCCTGGAAATAATTATCAGAATAATTATCAACCGCCAAGACCGATCTACAATCAACACCAGAATTATAACCGAAATATTCCATACAACAACCAACAAGGTCCTAGTAATCAACAAGTATCCAATAATACTTACAACCAGCAAAGACCTATTTTTCAAAACAAACCACCACAAACCGATGATAAAAAGCCAAATTTAGAAGATATGATGTCGAAGCTAGTTGAATCTCAAACGCAGTTTTTCACATCTCAGAAATAAACCAATGAACAAAATGCTCAAGCATTTAGAAATCAACAAGCTTCTATTCAAAATTTGGAACAAGAAGTAAGCAACCTAGCAAGGTTAATAGGTGAAAGGAAACCGGGAAGTCTACCTAGTGATACAAATGCTAACCCCCGGAATGAAACAGCTAAAGCCATTACCACAAGAAGTGGTATTACACTTAAACCACCTGAAATGCCTGTAATTTCTGATGACTCTATTCCTACTCCATAAGAACCACAATCTGAGCAAGATAAGGAAACAGAACCGGTAGTTGAAAAGGTTAATAAAGATAACACAGTTAAGGCAAAACCTTATGTTAAACCATACCAACCACCACTTCCTTACCCGAGTAAAATGAGAAAAGAGAGACTTGAAGCCGAGCAATCCAAATTTTTGGATATGTTTAAACAAATAAATGTCAATCTTCCTTTCATTGATGTGATATCAGGAATGCCAAGATATGCTAAATTCTTGAAAGATCTAATCACTAATAGAAAGAAAATAGAAGAACTCTCGACTGTTACAATGAATGCTAATTGTTCTGCAGTGCTGTTGAATAAGATACCAGAAAAACTTTCAGATCCAGGAAGTTTCACAATTCCATATTTTCTGGGTAGTCTTAGTTCAATAGAAGCATTGGCAGATTTAGGTGCTAGTATAAATTTAATGCCGTATTCACTATACGCTAAACTAGACCTTGGAGAATTGAAACCAACACGAATAAGCATACAACTAGCCGATCGATAAGTAAAATATCCTAGAGGGATAATGGAAAACATGCTAGTTAAAGTTGGTACTTTAGTATTTCCAGTAGATTTTGTTATTCTAGACATGGAAGAAGATTCTCGAGTTCCTCTCATATTAGGAAGACCATTCTTAAACATGGCCAAAGCAATAATAGACGTGTTCGGTAAGAAACTGACCCTAAGTATAGAGGACGAGAGTGTTACCTTTTCTGTTGATAGAGCAATGCAACAACCGCAATCTGCAGATGATACATGTTATTATATTCAAACTATAGATTCACATGCAGAATTATTAGAAGAATTTCCAGAATTACAAGGAACAGGAGAATGTTCTTTAGGAGAAGGAACTGAACCAATTGATGAAACTGAAATGTTAGCTACACTTATGGCTAATGGATATGAACCAACAACAGAAGAAATTCAAATGCTAAAAGAAGAAGACAGATATCGATATAAATCATCGATAGAAGAACCACCGACATTAGAATTAAAGCCACTTCCAAACCATTTGGAATATGCTTATTTACATGGTGAATCTGAATTACCTGTAATAATATCGTCTTCTCTTACTGAAAATGAAAAATCTCAACTCATTTCTGTGCTAAGAGCTCATAAACCAGCTATTGCATGGAAAATTCATGATATTAAAGGAATAAGTCCTTCGTATTGCACTCATAAAATCCTTATGGAAGAAGGTCATAAAACGTATGTGCAACGCCAACGAAGACTAAATCCGAATATGCAAGATGTTGTTAAGAAAGAAATTATTAAACTGCTTGATGCAGGTTTAATTTATCCAATATCAGATAGTCCATGGGTAAGCCCAGTTCAATGCGTACCTAAGAAGGGTGGCATGACTGTCATCACAAATGAGAAAAATGAGCTTATTCCTACTAGGACTGTAACAGGATGGCGTGTTTGTATTGATTATAGAAAATTAAATGACGCCACCAGAAAAGATCACTTTCCCTTACCTTTCATTGATCAAATGTTGGAAAGATTAGCCGGAAATAGTTACTATTGTTTTCTTGATGGTTTTTCCGGATATTTTCAAATTTCAATAGCACCCGAGGACCAAGAGAAAACCACATTCACGTGCCCTTATGGTACTTTTGCTTACAAACGCATGCCATTTGGACTTTGCAACGCCCCTGCAACCTTTCAAAGGTGCATGATGGCGATTTTTCACGACATGATAGAAGAATGCATGTATGTTTTCATGGATGACTTTTCAGTCTTCGGTGATACATTTGAATCATGTCTAGTTAATCTTGAACGAATTCTTATTAGATGCGAGCAATCAAATATAGTACTTAATTGGGAGAAATGCCATTTCATGGTTAAAGAAGGCATCGTTCTTGGTCATAAAATTTCAAAGGAAGGAATTGAAGTGGATAGAGCTAAAGTAGATGTAATTGCTAAACTTTCACATCCCACCAATGTTAGAGGAGTTAGGAGTTTTCTAGGGCATGTCGGTTTTTACCGACGTTTCATAAAAGATTTTTCTAAAATTGCCACTCCTATGAATAAACTCCTAGAAAAGGATGCTCCATTCATCTTTTCAGATGAATGCATCAAATCTTTTAATATTCTTAAAGAAAAACTCACTAATGCGCCGATTATGATAACTCCAAATTGGAATCTACCGTTTGAACTCATGTGCGATGCAAGTGATTTTGCAATGGGAGCCGTTTTAGGACAAAGGATTGAAAAACGATTTCAACCTATATATTATGCTAGTAAGACGTTACAAGGAGTACAAACGAATTATACAACTACTGAAAAAGAACTCCTTGCTATTGTCTTTGCTTTTGACAAATTTCGTTCATATCTCGTTCTAGCTAAAACGGTGGTCTATACTGACCATTCTGCTCTTAGATACCTATTTTCAAAACAAGATGCTAAACCAAGATTAATTCGTTGGATCTTACTCTTAAAAGTTGTCCCGATGGAATAATACGTCGATGTGTATTCGGATATGAAGCCAGTCAAATCTTAAACCATTGTCACACAGGACCAACAGGAGGGCATTATGGGCCTCAGCTCACAGCAAGAAAAGTTTACGATGCTGGATTCTATTGGCCTACAATTTTCAAAGACGCACACCTTCTTTGCAAATCCTGTGATGCTTGTCAAAGGGCCGGAAAAATAAGTCAACGTGATGAAATGCCACAAAATGTCATTCAAGTATGTGAAGTATTTGACGTTTGGGGTGTTGACTTTATGGGTCCATTTCCAAAATCTCATAATAATCTCTACATTCTCGTTGCCATTGATTATGTATCTAAATGGGCGGAAGCACAAGCTCTCCCAACTAACGATGCACGAGTTGTAGTCAACTTTTTAAAACGTCTTTTTGCAAGGTTCGGAACACCGAAAGCTTTAATAAGTGATCGGGGTACTCATTTTTGTAACAATCAACTTGAGAAAATTCTCAAAAGATATGGAGTAACTCATAAAATCTCAACCGCTTATCATCCACAAATAAGTGGACAAGTTAAAAATACCAACCGAGCTTTAAAACATATTCTAGAGAAAACCGTAGGATCAAATCCAAAGGAATGGTCCATGAAATTGGAGGATGCACTCTGGGCTTTTAGAACAGCCTACAAAACTCCAATTGGAACCACACCTTTTAAACTCGTTTACGGAAACGCATGTCATCTTCTAGTAGAAATTGAACACAAAGCATTTTGGGCTTTGAAGACATGTAATCTTGATTTACATGAATCCGGACGTCTACGATTAAGTCAACTAAACGAATCAGAAGAATTAAGACTTGAAGCATATGAAAATTCGTTAATCTATAAAGAAAGAACGAATAAATGGCATGATAAAAGAATCAGAAGTTCAAAAGAATTTAAAGAAGGAGACAGAGTTCTTCTTTTCAATTCACGATTCAAGCTATTTCCTGGAAAATTGAAATCAAGATGGTCTGGACCATTTATAGTCAAAAGAGTTTTCTCATACGGAACAATAGAGTTAATAAATTCAAATGGGATTGAATTTAAAGTTAATGGTCACAGAGTTAAACATTACATACATGGTCCGATGGAAGTTGACAATGAAGTTAATCACAATTTCGACACCACAGCTAACTAAGTGTGGGGAGAATCTTTTTAGGGTAATATGTATTTCTGTTAGAGTTAGATATTCTGTTTTCGTATAGTTCTCGAGAATGGAATCCGAATGGTCTTTCCCTAGCAGACCCTAAAGAACTAGTCTTCTCCCCTCATTCTGAATTTTTATTTTTTTAGGTTTTACGAGATGAAGAATTCCTTTGATCTGAACCATGGTCTAATGCTACACGCTTTGATCACTAAACGTAATAATGACACACTCCCGAGTGACCTGGTATCAGTAATAAGAGCCAAATTGAACGGAGTAAGAAAAGAACTCAGGAACGATCACAATAAGTTACATTTTGGTAAAGGAAAATCAAAATCCGCAGCGAAAAGAAGAGCACGACACCTTGAAAGATGTCACAAATGCAAAAAATGGTCACACGAAGGAAAATGCTCGACGAATCAGACATATTCCAATACCGAGTTCGTTACTTTATGCAGAGAAGGACCGTTCATATGTTTCGAAGAAAAATTGTTGAATGCTCGAGGTAATGCCTATGTAGCTATGGAAAACCAATTAGTCTGACTATCTTATGAGTGGGTAAAGCAGGTCACTGAGAATTCTATCTCAAAGGTAAGTATGTACAGTTTTTATTTTTATTTTTATTGCTTTTAACCTTTTGATAATAAAAGCTAAATCGTTCGCTATAAAGTATTAAATTGATACTCAATAAAATTAGGTTTTGCGACCGAAATTATTGATATCATACCAAAATTTATTACATCACTGCGAAATTTACCGTTTATTCTTAAGGTATAAATATCTTCAATCAATCAACCCAAAATATTTCAGAAATTCGTCAGGAGTAAAACTAGGTAATATAACCGAAATTACTTTACCGAAAAGATGGGCGTATATTTTTGATAATATTTGATTGATTAAAGTGGGATAAAAGACCAAAAAGATTTTTAATTTTTATTTTTACTTTGTTTTTAAATTAATATATTAATATTAAATTATTATTATAAACTTTTTAAATCAATATATTTAAGTTTGTAAATATTTGAAAATTTTATGTTTTTAAAATAAGTTTGTATGTTTAAAAACAAAATTTTTAATATAAAGTTTGTATTAATAATATGAATTTTAAATTTTATGCATTTCAAATTTAAGTTTGGTGTGAATTTAAAAACAAAAATTTACTTTATTTCGCTAAGTTAAAAATATGATTTTTAAAATTCGTCGTGAGTTGAAAACTAGGTCATTGAACCGAAATTGCTCTACCCAAGGGAGGGACGAGAATTTTTATTATCATTATTTTTAATCTTATTGAATTAAAGTATGCCAAAAACATAAAATAATAAATAAAAAAAACTCAAAAAACTTTGCTTTTAAAACTGCGCTTAAAAAAATGACAAATTTTAAAATTTTATCGAGGGACGGACTAGGACAACGATCCGAAACGCCCTCATCCTAAAAATAAAATTTTAATTTTTAATATATATGTTATATTAGTAAAGGTTTCAAAAAAAAAAAAAAAAAATACAGACCCCCATGCGATCGCATGGGGTTTGGCCTGTAACCTCATGCGATCGCATGAGGCAGAATATCTGGGCAGATCAAATAGACAGACGAGTCTGTCTTCACCACAACACACACATATACACGAAAATAACCCAAAAATCACCTCTAAAATTCGCAATTTTTCACCATAATTCGTCAAATTTCTCGCTCTAATCATGAAATTGTTCAGAAGCTTTTCAAAGAAGGTAAAAATTTTACCCCTAAACCTCTTTAAATTTGATTTTTAGTGTTCTTGAGCTATAATTTATCTAATTTGATTTTGTTAATTTCTAGTGTAATTAGAGTTAAATTGTTAGTATTTTATGCATGTATAACCTAGATTGATGCTATTTAACATGATTTGAAGCCAAAAACTTCAAAATTTTTTAGGAATATAGGGTTTGTGTTCTTGAGCAATTTGGGGCTTTTTGATATAAACGGGTTATGGCCGATTTTTGTCATGAATTATTACTAAATTAAGTAGTGTAACATGTTTAGGTAGCTAAATGATTCAAACTTTGATCCTAAACATGATTTTTGAGAATTAAAGTGGACTTTTTAGGTATAAAATTCATGAACTTGATTAAATTGATATAAATGCCATTTGAAACTTGTTTAATTGCTAGTAATGGTTGTTTTAACATGTTATTTGAGTTAAATGCTTATGAACTTTGTAAACATTTTCATATATGCTTATTAGAAAAAGTGTAGAATTGTTAAAATTGTGAAAATGCGTATAAGTTTAATTTTGATTAAACATGTTATTGTAATTGTGTTAATTTGTTATTTTGCTAACACTAATGCATATTTGGATGCATAAATTTTGTGTTTAATGTGTTTTGCAGAGATTTACTAATATTGAAACTCGAGGTGCATCATCATCATCTAGACAACCACAACAGGAACCTGAACCAGAAATGCAATATGAACCTGAACCGGAACAACAATAGGAACCACAACAATAACCTGATCAACACGTACCTTATTATGATCCGCTACAATTTGTTGATGCCTTCATAGTATTTCTGATGCATCCACCAGTAGAATACCCAACGATTCCTGAACACACGTTGCATCCTAATCTGAGATTCGATTGAAGCTGGAGAGATTACCCAACATATCAAAGTAACAAATTCAAACTGATATCGAAAAATGTAGAAGTGCCAAGGGTAATCGATTGGGAGCCTTTGGAAAGGGTACAACTTGCTAACTCAGTTAGACAGCATTTGATCCAAAGGTATGGCAGCTCTTCTTTTCACGATTGGGAACGTTTATTCACCATTCTAGACCTGTATATAAGAAATTGTGTATTGAGCTTATGAGTACTATAGCGTTAAATGCAGATGTAGATAGATTAGATGATAGAAGTTTTCTTAGATTTATACTTGGCCGTAGGATGTACAGGATGTCCATGCTGGACATGGCCAGGGCTTTGCAGATATATACTCCTAGTGAATTACTACTACCCGATTGTATGAATTTGATTTATCGTGGTGAAAGGGTAGATAGGACTTTTGACGCGAACGCCGTCTGGAGGCGTATGTCAGATTATAATGTTTTCACGTTGGGAGGAAAACACTCCTACTTACATATTAACAAAGCCGAGCTTCGTATAATTCATAGATTTTTGGCTAACTCGATTACACATAAAGGTCACAATAAGGAGAAAATGACCTTACATGATTTATTTTACCTAAAGTGTATTCGAGACCCAAGAGGCTTTGTTAATATCCCTTACTGTGTTGGTTTTTATTTGTCTAAGATGGTGGAAAGAATACAGGAAGGGGGAATAATAGGAGGAGGTATTTTTGTTATTCTCATTGGAGAGTATTTGGGTGTAGATAGGGACCAAGGGGGTCCACTTTTGGAATGTAGGGAACAGGTTGAGCCTTTAGGATTGAAGGTCTATAAGGGTGTTAAGGTATTAAAGAGCAGACACAACCAGGCAGTACCCTATGAAGGTCGTCATCCACAGGTAGAGAGAGGATCAAATGAGGAAATAGAGGAAGCGGATGATATTAGGGATGTCATTAGGGAGGCTATGACTGACGTCTACAGCGTGTAGATGAGGTAGATATGACAAACGCGGAGAGATTTAGTCGGATGGAGCAGTGGCAAGCCCGGAATGATTACGAGCATTCCAGGCAACGACAGCATGAAAGATGGGACTATCATCAGCGTCAGATCATGAGCCGGCTGTCACCTCAGGATCACTACGTACCGACCCGACCCGCTTACTATCCTCCACACCAGCCCGAGATGAGACCACCATATACTCTCTACGACCCTAACCAGGCCTACCAGTACATCTATCACCAACCATGGAACCCAGACGACGACATGAACTGGAACCCCTATCCAGATTGATATAGTTCCGTTGGTGATTTTTATGATTTTTATCTTTTTATTATTTTTATTTATTTATGTTTAAACATATGATATTGTGATACATTAATGTATTGTTTAAAATTTTTATTATTTTGTACTAATATTTCATATTTGATTTGAAAGTGGGATTTTAAGTCCCATTTCAAATTACCATTCATGTTATTATTTATATGTATGTATATTGTCAATTGTACACAACAGGGTAAAATAGCGCATTTTCAAAGACTGGCATTAAGTTCAGCAAAAGCTACTGATTTTGACGACAAAACAAAAAACAAATGTGATGTAACAACAAGACGGAATGAACAAATGATGTGCACCATTTATCATTCAACAAACAAACGCCAATATGTTTGGAAACTTTGGTAAAATTTAATCATTTTTCTACGCTAATCACCCTCAATAATTTAAATTGTTACTGATTTCTTGCAAATGAGGGCATTGCAAGATCTTAAGTGTGGGAAGGGGTTAAATTCTTTAGGATTTTTAAAATTTTAAATTTAAACACTTGGTTACCATTAAAAATACTAGTAACGCATTAGTTGTATTAAAATCTAGTGCTCTCTGATAATAAAGAACAGCCCTAGTCTTATATACTGACTACCCAATTCTAGTAAAAATTTTCAAAATTTTCAATTAAATGAACTCAAAATCATGTTTATACATATTTATGAGCGATGAAACTAGGTATTAACACCGAAATTATTGTTACCTCGGAAAGGACATAAATTGAGAAACAACCCAAAATGTTAGAATTCATTTAAAATGGAATAGAGGACAATAAAAAGGCAAAGAAAGGAAAATAAAAGTCAAGTGTGGGAAAAATTTACCAAGTTATTTTGAACATATATCACATATTTCTGTAACAAATAATTGAAGATACTTTTGCTTTGGACTAAACTAATCAGTTTTACCCGATTTACTATAATATATTTGAAAGAAAGATGGATCTACACGATGAATTAATTCCATCATTAAAAGGAAGTAAAGTCTTCCGAAAAAGAAACGCGCTTCTTGATTTAGGTCAGGAAGTTGTCGTCCAGACCAGTTGTAGAGTCTACGAAAAACCTTGAAAAGTTTTCTCGAAAATCAACTGGAAATCCACGGACCTTATCATCAAACAGGATCGCCAAGTGGTCAGACTTATCCTAACCATGAGAGGATCTGTCTCGTAAAATGGGGAGGGCGCCGTGCAAATTAACTTGATAAGACTAATGAATCAGACCCTCAGAAAAGGATAATCTCCTTAAAGATCAAAAATCAGCTTTTAAGACTGATATTACTCAATCCTTGAGATTGACTTTAAAGATTGAGAATTACAAACTCATGGAATTCGATGATATCTAAACTCGAGCTTGAACGAGAAAATATTTTGATAAAAATTACAAACCGATTTGTTTTCTGAAAACCCTATTTTTAATGCGTTCATTACCATTGAACGTAAAATCCTAGGAATTCACCTGGAATTCATTAGGTCACTTGAACCAAATCGGGTGTCAACCGTAAGAACGGTGGTTGCATAGCATGGTCGAAGACAGGACCTTGTGCCAGATCGAAAAACTATAGGGTGAGCTTTACTATTGCTCCTACAAAGGATAGTAATTGCATCCGACACGTTATAGACCATAATTAAAAGCATGTCAGGGGACATTGCCTTAACAGTTGCTTGTTCAACGCTTTCCTTTACAACCGGACGGTAGTTTATCGAAAGGTAATATACGGAGCAAGTATACTAGACGTGTTGCTTTCCCAATATAAGGTTAGCAAGTGGGTGACACAAAACCATAAGTTTTGAGCTAAAATTTTCAAATCTGAAACCCACCAAACCCACAAAAACATTTTGCAACACCGGTGAAGGGTTATTCCGGAAAACTTATCAAGGGTAAAAACTAGATTTAATTTTCAAAAGATCAAATATTTTTATAAAGATCCAATTTCCTTAAGGATCTAAATTTTCATAGTCATGTGGGACTGTAAACCACATCGTTACTACCATTGTTCATACCGCTATATAGAAATCACTGATGTACAAAGTGTGAAGAATAAAGAAGTGATTCTAGTATTTTTATTTCAAGACTATATTGCTTGAGGACAAGCAACGCTCAAGTGTGGGAATATTTGATAATGCTAAAAACGAACATATATTTCATAGCATTATCCCTCAAGAAAGGCAAGCTTTTAGTTGCAATTGTTCTATTTACAAGTGATATTCGTTTAAATAATAAAAGGTGAAGACAAAAGAAAGATTCGACGAATTGAAGACGCAAACGACCAAAAAGCTCAAAAGTACAAAGTACAATCAAAGTGGTTCAAATTATTGGTGAGAAATGTCTCAAAATTACAAGAGTGCAAGTCGCAAAACGCAAAATACAAGATATTAAAATGTACGCAAGGACGTTCGAAAATTCGGAACCTGGACCAAAGTCAACTCTCAACGCTCGACGCAACGGACTAAAAATTACAAGTCAACTATGCACATAAATATAATATAATATTTAAATAATTCTTAAAATTATTTATATATTATATATATTTATATAAACCGTCGGCAGAATGTAAACAAACTCTTGTGAGCTGGAAAAAGGGGCCATGCGATCGCATGGCCTGGAGGGTATAACTCCATGCGATCGCATGGTGAACAGTGACAGGTCAGGTCCTATAAAGTTCGCGAGTTTTGGACGAATTTTTACACCATCTTTCCATCTATCTCTCACTCAACGTATATATATATATATATATATATATATATATATATATATATATATATATATATAATATTTTAATTTTAATTTTAATTTTAAATTCTAATAATAAGGGTATGTTAGCGAATGTTGTAAGGGTGTAAGTCGAAATTCTGTCCGTGTAACGCTACGCTATTTTTAATCATTGTAAGTTATGTTCAACCTTTTTAAATTAATGTCTCGTAGCTAAGTTATTATTATGCTTATTTAATGCCGAAGTAATCGTGATGTTGGGCTAAATATTAAAATTAGGTAATTGAGCTTTGAACCATAATTGGGGTTTGGATAAAAGAACGACACTTGTGGAAATTAGACTATGGGCTATTAATGGGCTTTATATTAACTAAATGATACCTCGTTGATTTAATATATAGACTTATAATTTGACGTATTTATATATAACCACATACGCTTGACTGGGTACGGTGGGCGGGATATCTATAAATACCAATAATTGTTCATTTAACCGGACACGGGGATGGATTAATAGTCAATAGACTTGTTGAAACAGGGGTGGATTACATTCAAGGGTAATTGGTGTAATTGTTAACAAAGTAGTAAAACCTTGGATTACATGCAGTCGATAACCTGGTGTATTCATTAAACAAAGTATTAAGACCTCGTTACAATTCGAATCCCCAATTAGTTGGAATATTTGACTTCGGGAATAAGAATAATTTGACGAAGACTCTCACACTTTATGATTATGACTGATGGACTATTATGGACAAATCCGTATAGACATATCGAATAATCCAGGATAAAGGATAATTAACCCATGGTACTAAACTAAAAACAACACGTCGAACATCATGATTACGGAAGTTTAAATAAGCATAATTTATATATTTCATATTTAATTGCACTTTTAATTATCGCACTTTTATTTACTGTCATTGTATTTAATTACACTTTTAATTATCGTACTTTCTAATTATCGCACTTTATTTATTGTCATTTTATTTATCGCAATTCCATTATCATTATTTACTTTACGCTTTAAATTAAGTTATATTTATTTTTAATATTTTACATTAGGTTTTAACTGCGACTTAAGTTTTAAAATCGACAAACCGGTCATTAAACGGTAAAAACCCCTTTTATTATAATAATACTACTTATATATATATTTGTATTTTTTATATAGCGTTAAACTTGGCTAAGTCTCCATGTGGAACGAACCGGACTTACTAAAAACTACACTACTGTACGATTAGGTACACTGCCTATAAGTGTTGTAGCAAGGTTTAGGTATATCCACTCTATAAATAAATAAATAACTTGTGTAAAATTGTATCGTATTTAATAGTTTTTCGTAGCAAAAATATAACTATTTTGTATACACCTCTACGCACATCAATAACTTTTGTAGATTGTGCTTTTTGGGAGAAGACGGGCATGATGATGTTATGTTTGACCGGATTAACTCTGATGTGATTGATAATGCTAAAAACGAACATATATTTCATAGTGTTATCCCTCAAGAAAGACAAGCTTTTAGTTGCAATTGTCCTATTTACAAGTGATATTCGTTTAAATAATAAAAGGTGAAGACAAAAGGCAGATTCGACGAATTGAAGACGCAAACGACCAAAAAGCTAAAAAGTACAAAGTACAATCAAAGAGGTTCAAATTATTGATGAGGAACGTCTAAAAATTACAAGAGTACGAGCCACAAAACGCAAAGTACAAGATATTAAATTATACGCAAGGACGTTCGAAAATCCGGAACCGGGACCAAAGTCAACTCTCAACGCGCGACGCAACGGACCAAAAATTTCAAGTCAACTGTGCACAAGAATATAATATAATATATAATTAATTATATATATTATTATATATATTAATTAAAAGCCGCACACGTTTTGGATCATAATGTGAGCTGTATTTAAGACCTCCGCACTCGCGGAGTTAAGAAGAACAAAAGCTCCGCACTCGCGGAGCTGCACAGTAAAATGTGGGCCTATAAAAGCCATCGAATTCTGCACGAAAAAACACATCTTTTTCTTTTCCTTACTCTATCTCTCAATATATATATATTTATATTTATAATTTATAATTTTAATTTTAATTTAATTTTAATAATAAGGGTATGTTAGCGAATGTTGTAAGTGTGTAAGTCAAAATTCTGTCCGTGTAACGCTACGTTATTATTAATCATTGTAAGTTATGTTCAACCTTTTTAAATTAATGTCTCGTAGCTAAGTTATTATTATGCTTATTTAATGCCGAAGTAATCGTGATGTTAGGCTAAATATTAAAATTGGGTAATTGGGCTTTGTACCATAATTGGGGTTTGGATAAAAGAACGACACTTGTGGAAATTAGACTATGGGCTATTAATGGGTTTTATATTAACTTAACGATACCTCGTTAATTTAATATAAAGGTTATAATTTGACGTATCTATAAATAACCACTTACGCTTAATCGGGTACGGTGGGCGGGATATCTATAAATACCAATAATTGTTCATTTTACCGGACACGGAACTGGATTAATAGTTAATGGACTAGTTGAAACAGGGGTGGATTACATTCAAGGGTAATTGGTGTAATTGTTAACAAAGTAATGAAACCTTGGATTACACGCAGTCGATAACCTGGTGTATTCATTAAACAAAGTATTAAGACCTTGTTACAATTCGAATCCCCAATTAGTTGAAATATTTGACTTCAGGTGTAAGGATAATTTGACGAAGACTCTCGCACTTTATATTTATGACTGATGGACTATCATGGACAAAACCGTATAGACATATCGAATAATCCAGGACAAAGAACAATTAACCCATGGTAATAAATTAAAATCAACGCGTCAAACATCATGATTATGGAAGTTTAAATAAGCATAATTCCTTTACTTTTTAATTATCGCAACTTTTATTTACTGTCATTTTATTTTATCGCACTTTAATTTATCGCACTTTAATTATTGTCATTTACTTTATGCTTTAAATTAAGTTATATTTATTTTTTTTACATTAGGTTTTAACTGCGACTTAAGACATAAAATTGACAAACCGGTCATTAAACGGTAAAAACCCCCTTTTATAATAATAATAATACTTCTTATATTTATATATATATTTATATTTATATATACAAATTTAGTTTTAAAAATATAGCGTTAAACTTGGCTAGTTCCCTGTGGACGAACCGGACTTACTAAAAACTACACTACTGTACGATTAGGTACACTGCCTATAAGTGTTGTAGCAAGGTTTAGGTATATCCACTCTATAAATAAATAAATAACTTGTGTAAAATTGTATCGTATTTAATAGTAATTTCCTAGTAAAATATTATAGTATTTATTACCCCTTTGCTTTAACATCAGTGATCTTTTATAGTTTAAACTGTGTTCTTTTGAAAACAGATTGTGACTACATCTTCTCCGTATAAACATGTATTTTGTAATGACACATGACACTGGTTGTCTTAGCAATAGTTAATGTTTATTTTGTAATTAATAAATAAATGCTTCCGCCACGTATTTTAAAAAAAATCAGCGGTGTCACAAGTTGGTATTAGAGCTTAGTTTGACAGCATGCGCATTGTGATCTAAATGTCATGTTCCCAAACTTAGTAGAGTCATGTCAAACATAACATGCTGGGGATGGGTTAAGTGAGTATTAGGACATGTTATGTGTTAGTTGTTAGTACTAACAGAATTTATACTAAGCTTTGGTGTGAGTGTTGTGGTAGTGCAGTAATGACAGATAATGAAGCAACCGCTACTGTCCCTACTGTCCCAGGAACTGGTACTTTTAGAGCCCCTGACGAAGATGGACATGTGTCTTCAGAAGAAGAAACTTCTTAAGAAGTAATAGAACTTCAAAGTCGGTTACTAGAAGCTCGGGAGAAAATTAAGGAATTGGAACAAGAACGGGCGCAATGGAACCCAAATACCACTGCGTTATACACAACTTTTCCTTCAAACCTTTATAATCAAGCCGGTGGCAGTTCCCAATCACAGTTTCCTCAAAATACCTATCAAAACTATCAAATGCCATTTCCGTTTAACCAGACTTTTCCTAATCAAATGATGTACCCATTTCAAGTCCATGAGACAAGAAGGAAGTGTACCTATAAACAGTTTATGGACTGCAAACCTCCTGAGTACAGTGGTCACACAAACCCTACAATGACCCTTAATTGGCTAAGAGAAGTAGAGAGAGCGTCGGAAGCATGTTTTTGTGAGCCTGAATCTATGGTGATGTTTGCTAGTAGGCTTCTCAAAGGTGAAGCAATGGAGTGGTGAGATTCTATTACTGCATATTTACCCAAAGAACAGATCATTCAGATAACTTGGGAACAGTTCGCTGCTAATGTTCGTGAGCAGTATTGTTCTGAGTATGAGATGGAAAGATTGAACACTGAGTTTCTGAGTATGAAAATGACCGAAAACATGACGATTGATGAGGTTTTCAGAGATTTTACATTGAAGCTAAGGTTCGTTCGACAGTGGGTACCAACTGAGAAAGATAAGATTCAGCATTTTATGCGGGTGATTAAGCCGGAGTACATATCACACCCCCAGTAAGAGCCTGGGTGAAATGTGACTTAATATCAAAATATACCAACATATTATATAAATGAGAACAAACTAAATGATTAAATTAACTTGAATGAGTACGCAGCGGAAAAATGAAATGTCGTTACAACGGAAATAAATAATTGTTCAAATGCAAAAGTAAAATATGCGATAATCTCTTGATCCTATGTCCAAGTAGAATCACATAAGCAGTAGATAGGTAAGCTTGAATCAAACAGTACCTGAGACAAAACATGCTAAAGTGTCAACCAAAAAGGTTGAGTGAAGTTCATAGGTTTAACAAAAGTTTGACCGTTGTTTTAGACCACAAGATTTAGTTTGTAAAGTTGATCTCTCAAGATCGAAAGTTTATGCCAATGCGTGATATTTAGACTAAACGTTGTTTGCCCCATGACAAGTTAGTTCTCCTTGTCGGTTAAATTTTATTATCAAGTAATACAAAGACTTAGTCAAATGTATCGGGGACGTTACTCCCGATAGGCCTACCCCCAATAAATAAGCATGCCGCAGCACTTAAAAATATCACTGTAGGGACTTAGTCAGACATAGCCGGGTATAGCATAGTTTAAGTAGTTTGGTACTTGTGTCTAAAGTGTAAAAAGTAAAAACAGCATGGGTCTCACCCCAAAAGTAAGTAAATTTGCTAGCAGTAAAGAGGGGCTATGAATTCACCTTACTAAGTAGAGAGAGAGTTATTCCTCGGAATAGAGAGTTGAACGAGTGAGCAGGAAAGTCAACCTATTGACATTTAAGAGTAGTTAAGTGTTTTGCCCATGTTTGAGTTTAAGTACATGTTTATGTATAGTTTGTTTCACTAAATTTCTGTCCCTAGTAAGTTTCTATACTTAGAAAGTTTCTACTTAAAGAGTGTTTTCCATTTTAGGATACTTGTCGTATTAGATCAGCTTCCAATCACCCCTTTCCCTTCGAATGGCCATTTGAGATCTAGGGGCTTGAGCCATAGGACCCTTTAAATCGGAAGTCCAAACCCCCTGCCTAGAGTCTCGTAGAACCATTTGTCAAGAAAGTTCAAAGATCTATACATCTCTAATACATATCCCAAAACGTTCTTAAGTGTTATAATATAAGTAGTAGGTTATAGGTGCTAGTAATAGTAATAGTGTATATATGTTAATAGTAGTATTAGGGTTTCATTAATTAGAGTTAGTTATTTAAAGTGGTATTTAATTAACTAGGGTTTAGTAATTTGTGTCCTAGGGTTTCATAAATTAGGGTTTAGTAAATTAGGGTTTTATTTAATGTAGTAATGATTAGGGTTTAATAATTAAAGTGGTATTAATTTCTTAAGGTTAGGTTTAATGAATTAGGGTTTAATAATTAATTAGATTTTTAATGAAACTAGGGTTTGATTAAAGTAGTATAGTTTAAATTAGGGTTTAGGGTTTTAGTATGTATATGTATATGTAATCGTGTATATATATATATATATGTATACAAAAATTTAATTTTTACAAGTATATATATATATATATGTCGATTTATATGTATGTATATATAAGTTTATTTTGTTTCCTTTCATAAACACAAACAAGTTTCCTAAGTGTATCTAGGGTTTTAAAAATCAAAGCTTCCTTCTTCTTTTTTTTCTAGTCGACACATACACACACATGTGTATATTTATATTTTTTTTTACATGTATAGATCTAGGTTTGTTCTTATGTTTATGTGTTTATGATTTTATGTGAGTATAGATTAAAACAAAGATCAAAGATTTAAGAAAATAGATTAGGGTTTTATGTTTATACCTTTGAAGATTCAAGAAGACTAACAAAGAAAAGAAGAACTTGATGAAGATGGAAGATCAAAGCCTTGAATATCTTGAAGAACACTTTGAAGATTCTTGAAGAACACGAAGAACGCGAAGAACACTTGAAGATTACTTGGAAACCCTAAGGATTTCGATGGGATGGTGATGGATTTTGGTTTTGGTCGAAATCTAGAGAGGGAGAGAGAGATTTTTGAGTGAGGGATGTAATTATGATTTGGTACATGGAATGGTTTAGCCTAGGGGTCTATTTATAGGGAGGATAGGAGCATTCTAGAATTAGGGTTTTATAAGGAATTACTTAGGGAACAAGTTAGCTTGGAAAAAGGGTTAGGATTGGTGATTTGGGCCAAAAATTTGAGGGGTATATGGGTAATTTTACCCTTCCAAATTGGCTAGGGTTTTATGAGCAAGGGTTTTAATATTTTCACTTAAGTCCTTGTACTTTAATTTAGCTTAATAACCCTTAATTATTCAAGTTTATTCATTTTAATTACACAAGTCTTTTTAGTTATTTATTTACTCACAAAAGTTTATTAACTTATTATTTTTATTAACTTATCAATTAATGTACAAAGTTAATTATCGTATTTTATAATTCTTAATGCCTAACCTTTATCGATTAAAGTTTACTTATTAAGTTTAACTATTTTATTGGGCATTTAATAAGGAAAAGTATTGAATGGAAATATGAGAAATGTAGTGTGGAAAAATGAGAGTCGTTATAGTACATCCCCGTTATTGAAAACTTCGTCCCGAAGTTTTTAGGTAGTTTTCTCTTTTGCATCAGCTGTTGAGAAGAGATGGGGATATTTCCGTTTCATGTGGTCTTTGCGTTCCCAGGTATATTCGGGGCCTCTACACGAATTCCACCGGACTTTTACAATAGGTATGTTGCTTTTACGCGTTTGTTTGACTTCTCCTTCCATGATTTCTATAGGTTCTTCAACGAAGTGCATTTGCTCATTAATGCGAACATCATCCAGAGGAATAACGAGTGTGTCATCAGCAAGACACCATTTAAGATTTGAGACATGAAACACATCATGTACTTGACTGAGTTCAGTTGGTAGTTCTAATCGATATGCCACAGGAACGACTCTTTCAGTGATTGTGAAAGGTCCTACATATCGTGGACTGAGTTTACTTCGCTTACCAAAGCGAACAACACCTTTCCAAGGGGATACTTTCAACATGACTTTATCTCCAACTTGGTATTCGATGTCTTTTCGTTTCTTATCGGCATAGCTCTTTTGTCGGCTACGGGCAGTTTCTAAACGTTGCTTAATCTGAACGATCTTTTCAGTAGTTTCGTGGATAATTTCAGGTCCAGTTAAATGTCTGTCCTCAAGTTCATCCCAACACAGAGGGGATCTACACTTCCGTCTATATAAAGCTTCAAAAGGTGCAGCTTTAATGCTAGAGTGATAAATGTTATTGTAGGAAAATTCAATCAAAGGTAGGTGTCTATCCCAACCTTTGCCGAAATTGATTGCACAAGCACAGAGCATATCTTCAATGGTTTGAATAGTTCTTTCACTTTGACCATCAGTTTGGGGATGATAAGCACTACTCATGTCGAGTTGAGTTCCAAGAGCAGATTGTAAAGTTTTCCAGAATCTAGAAACGAATCGACTATCGCGATCAGAAATAATTGAGATAGGAACACCATGACGTGAGACGATTTCTTTAATATAAAGCTGTGCTAATCTCTCCATCTTGTCGTTTTCCTTGATTGGTATGAAATGTGCAGATTTAGTAAGACGATCAACTACGACCCATATTGTATTGTTACCGTTTGCAGTCTTTGGTAACTTAGTAACAAAGTCCATAGTGATACATTCCCACTTCCACTACGGAATATCATGTTGTGTCAACAGACCAGAAGGCTTTTGATGCTCGTCCTTGACCTTCAAACAAGTAAGACACTTACTAACATAAGTAGCAATGTCGGCTTTCATATTAGGCCACCAGTAGAATTGCTTCACATCGTGATACATCTTACTGGAACCGGGATGAATAGAATATCTAGTCTTATGAGCTTCATCCAAGACTAGTTCACGGAGATTACCGAAACGAGGAACCCAAATTCTGTTGCCAAAATACCGTGTACCATTAGCTTTCACTTGAAGTTGGTTCTCAAAACCAATAGGTCCTTCTCCTTCGATAAGTGTCGGTTTGATAGCTTCCAGTTGAGCTTCACAGATTCGTGAGATAAGATTTGATTTGATTTTTTGGTTTAGAGCACGAACACGTTTAACATCGTCTTTTCGACTAAGGGCATCAGCAACTACATTCGCCTTGCCAGGATGATATTTCAGCTCACAGTGATAATCGTTCAGAGTCTCGAGCCATCGACTTTGTCTCATATTCAACTGTTTCTGATCAAAGATATGTCTAACACTTTTATGGTCAGTGTATACCGTAAAATGGGTACCATACAAATAATGTCTCCATATCTTTAATGCAAATACCACAGCACCTAACTCAAGGTCATGTGTGGTATAGTTCTCTTCATGTTTCTTCAACTGCCTAGATGCGTAGGCAATAACCTTTTCTCATAGCATTAAAACATAACCAAAGCCTTGCTTCAAAGCATCAGAGTAAACAACAAAGTCGTCAGTACCTTCAGGTAAAGATAGAATCGGGGCTGTGGTCAATTTCTCCTTCAGAATCTTGAAAGCAGATTCCTGTTCTTCGAACCACTCAAATTTCTTCCCTTTTTGAGTTAGCTTCGTAAGAGGTTTAGCAATGAGAGAAAAATATTTAATGAATCTTCGATAGTAACCGGCAAGTCCCAAGAACTGGCGAATATGCTTCGCAGTCCTTGGTATCTCCCAGTTCTGAATAGCAGTGATTTTAGCAGGATCGACATGTATTCTGTTTCTATCAACAACATGTCCAAGAAATTGTACGGTTTTGAGCCAAAACTCGCACTTAGAGAATTTAGCATAGAGTTGTTCCTTTCTTAAGAGTCCAAGAATCATGCGCAAATGCTGCTCATGTTCTTCCTCACTCTTGGAATAGATCAGAATGTCATCAATGAATACAATGACAAATTTATCAAGATAGGGTTTACAGACACGGTTCATAAGATCCATGAACACAGCAGGAGCATTAGTCAAACCAAAAGGCATAACACAAAACTCGTAGTGTCCATAGCGAGTGTGAAAAGTAGTCTTAGGAATATCGGATTCCTAAAATCTGAGTTGATGATAACCAGACCTTAAATCAATCTTGGAATAGACACTTGACCCTTGAAGTTGATCAAATAGATCATCAATACGTGGCAACAGATAACGGTTCTTGATAGTCAGCTTGTTAAGTTTACGGTAGTCAATACACATCCTTAACGAACCATCCTTCTTCTTAACAAACAGAATATGAGCTCCACATGGGGACGAGTTAGGACGAATGAAACCTTTATCCAACAGTTCTTGGAGCTGATTGGATAATTCCTTCATCTCGGGAGGTGCTAAACGATATGGGGCTTTAGCAATAGGAGTAGCACCGGGAGTTAAATCAATTTGAAATTCAACTTGTCGAGGAGGTGGAAGACCAGAAAGATCTTCGAGAAATACACCGGGATAGTCTTTAACTACTGGTACATCTTTAATACGCTTCTCTTCTGATTCAATCAGCTTAACGTGAGCTAGAATAGCTGGATAACCTTTCATAAGGTATTTGCGAGTTTTAATACAGGAGATGATGTTGAGATTAGAACCACTCTTTTCACCCTGAATGATGAGAGTATCTCCATTTCCCAATGAAACATTAACAGTTTTATCGTAACACATGATAGCAGCATGTAATGGACGTAACCAATCCATACCAACTACGACGTCAAAACTTCCGAGTTCGACCGGCAAAAGGTCTATCTTAAATTCCTTATCGGCTAAGATTAGGTTGCAGTTTTTATAGATTTTATCGACTTGCATGACTTTTCCATTAGCCACTTCTACTAATCGTTTAGTCTCTAAGGGTTGAGGCTTTTCAGTAAATAGGGTACAAAAATCACTAGATACGTAACTTCTATCGGCACCAGTATCGAACAAAATAGTTGCATAACAATTATTGACAAGATACGTACCCGTGATAACTTCATCCTCATCTCGGGCTTCAGCAGCAGTAATAACAAACGTACGACCCTTCGCAGTAGTAGCATTTGCTCCAGTAGCGGGATTATCCTTCTTCTTAGGACAAGTCAGACTAACATGTCCCTTTTCTCCACAAGTATAGCATGTAGGAGGAGCTTTGGCTGGAACAATAGCCTTATCCTTTGGAGGAGTCTTACACATCTTAGCAACATGTCCCACTTTCTTACACAACGCACAAACAGCAGTACACTTCCCCGGGTGATGCCTCTCACAACGAATACAGAAAGGAAAGGAACCCTTATAATTTGACCTTGTACCATCCGCAGGATTCTTATTATCATTCTGAGCCGAACCTTGAGACAGCTCAAACTTCCTCTTACCATCATTACCCTTGGTTTCAACTTGCTTATTGGCCGACGCTCTTCTTCTCTTAGCCAACATGAGATTTTGTGCCATTAGAATCACAGCATCCAGAGTAACCTTCTCGGCAGCAATTACATTCCCTTGAACATCCTCGGGAAGACCTTCAATATACCGCTCAATTCTTCTAGCTTCAGTAGGAAACATTTCAGGACATAGAGTAGAAAGCTCCAGATAATGATTGGTATAGTTCTCAATGTCAGTACCCTTGACCTTGAGTTCCCAGAACTCAGCTTCAAGTTTTTGAACTTGACTCCTCGGGTAGAATTTGTTGACCATCATGCTTTTGAGTTCGTCCCATGGAATTGCATTAGCATTATCAATTCCTACGGACTTGGCATGAGCAGTCCACCAAGTTAAAGCATTACCACCCAATGAGCTAGTGACATACTTTACTCGATCGTCATCTCCACAGTTGCAGAGACGGAAAATAGATTCCATCTTCTCGAACCAACGGACTAGTTCGACAGCTTCCTCAGTTCCCTTAAATGCAGGAGGATAACAGTTTGAAAAATCCTTGTAGGAACAAGGTTTCGGTTGAGGATTAACATTGTTAGCTTGGTTGTTGCCTTGTGCGGCAGTGAGTAGTTGTTGGAATTGCTCAGTAGTCAAGACGATATTTTTAACAGTAGGTGCAGCTGGACGAACCATGGTGTCGCTACATAAGTGAACATAAGTCGGATAAGTTAACAAATTATAGGGTTGAGCAATCACAAGTAGGAATAAGATAAAGTATTAATATCACATGATATAAATAAAACACTTTATTTTATTAAGGAACGAGGCATTAAATAAGCCTTAATACACGATTCGGAATTAGAAATAGTTTTAAGGCATAGCCTTTACATAGATGAAAAAATAGGAAAGATAACTAAAGAATATTAAGATTGAAATAGTCTTCATATTTCTTCTTCTCGTCCTCAAACTGCTTCATCACTTTTTCCATGTTATCCTTCACAAGTTTCTCTAACCTTTCTGTTTGAGAGTCGGGATATTCTTGGACAAACATATCATATCGCTCGTTCTTCCCTTTTTGCTTTTCGTAGAGATATTCGAGATTGTCGTAAAGGTTGGTAACATGACTGTTAATGGCATTGGTGTCGTATTCCCTTAGGGCAAGTTGTTTGTCGACTCGGCTTCTCTCCATTTTCATTTGGAAGTCAACATCCTCCTGGAGATGAGCAAGTGATTGCTTCCCCCAACGAGTGTTGCGTTCTTCCTCGTACTTTAGGAGCCTTAATTCTTTTCTTAGTTCAACATTTTCCTCCATCAACTTCTTAATTTCGCGGTCCTTCTCATCCATACGGACCTCCACTCTCACCATGTGGCAAAGCAAATCCTCATACTTAGCAGCATCATTATAAGAAGGAGTCCGGGCTCTCTTCCTTGATGGACCGGCTTCTTCATGACGTTTTCCTTTGTCTTCGATTCTCGGTGTTGGATAATATTGAGGAGACCTTTGTGAATTTCGCAGAGTATTTGGACTATAGTTTGGTGAAGCAGGACTGTAAGAAGGACTTCGAACAGGTCTTGATGTTTCAGAGTGTCCAACACCTACTTCGGTAGTAGGGTTGTGATTTGCCTTGTTGGGCTTGTTAACGCTTGAGCTTGACATCCTATCATTAGGAAAGAGACTTTTGATTAGAATCTTTTAGTCAAGTTTTGGAAAGCATAAATGTTAAGATTACATCGAAATCCTACGTGCATTAAAGTCTAAGGCAGGAAAGGTTATAGTTTCCTAGATTGCTAAGGCACCCTAGCTAGCAAATAAGGCACACATAAAAATGCAATCCTGGTTCTCTATAATAGCCTGGTTATGCTCTGATACCAATCTTTCACACCCCCAGTAAGGGCCTGGGTGAAATGTGACTTAATATCAAAATATACCAACATATTATATAAACGAGAACAAACTAAATGATTAAATTAACTTGAATGAGTACACAGCGAAAAAATGAAATGTAGTTACAACGGAAATAAATAATTATTCAAATGCAAAGGTAAAATATGCGATAATCTCTTGATCCTATGTCCAAGTAGCATCACATAAGCAGTAGATGGGTAAGCTTGAATCAAACAGCACCTGAGACAAAACATGCTAAAGTGTCAACCAAAAAGGTTGAGTGAAGTTCATAGGTTTAACAAAAGTTTGACCGTTGTTTTAGACCACAAGATTTAGTTTGTAAAGTTGATCTCGCAAGATCGAAAGTTTATGCCAATGCGTGATATTTAGACTAAACGTTGTTTGCCCCATGACAAGTTAGTTCTCCTTGTCGGTTAAATTTCATTATCAAGTAATACAAAGACTTAGTCAAATGTATCGGGGACGTTACTCCCGATAGGCCTACCCCCAATAAATAAGCATGCCACAGCACTTAAAAATATTACTGTAGGGACTTAGTCGGACATAGTCGGGTATAGCATAGTTTAAGTAGTTTGGTACTTGTGTCTAAAGTATAAAAAGTAAAAACAGCATGTGTCTCACCCCAAAAGTAAGTAAATTTGCTAGCAATAAAGAGGGGCTATGAATTCATCTTACTAAGTAGAGAGAGAGTTATTCCTCGGAATAGAGAGTTGAACGAGTGAGCAGGAAAGTCAACCTATTGACATTTAAGAGTAGTTAAGTGTTTTGCCCATGTTTGAGTTTAAGTACGTGTTTATGTATAGTTTGTTTCACTAAATTTCTATCCCTAGTAAGTTTCTATACTTAGAAAGTTTCTACTTAAAGAGTGTTTTCCATTTTAGGATACTTGTCGTATTAGATCAGCTTCCAATCACCCCTTTCCCTTCGAATGGCCATTTGAGATCTAGGGGCTTGAGCCATAGGACCCTTTAAATCGGAAGTCCAAACCCTCTGCCTAGAGTCTCGTAGAACTATTTGTCAAGAAAGTTCGAAGATCTATACATCTCTAATACATATCCCAAAACGTTCTTAAGTGTTATAATATAAGTAGTAGGTTATAGGTGCTAGTAATAGTAATAGTGTATATATGTTAATAGTAGTATTAGGGTTTCATTAATTAGAGTTAGTTATTTAAAGTGGTATTTAATTAACTAGGGTTTAGTAATTTGTGTCCTAGGGTTTCATAAATTAGGGTTTAGTAAATTAGGGTTTTATTTAATGTAGTAATGATTAGGTAATGATTAGGGTTTAATAATTAAAGTGGTATTAATTAATTAGGATTAGGTTTAATGAATTAGGGTTTAATAATTAATTAGGTTTTTAATGAAACTAGGGTTTGATTAAAGTAGCATAGTTTAAATTAGGGTTTAAGGTTTTAGTATGTATACGTATATGTAATCGTGTATATATATATGTATACAAAAATTTAATTTTTACAAGTATATATATATATATATATATATATATATATATATATATATATATATATATATATATATATATATATATATATATATATATATATATATATATGTCGATTTATATGTATGTATATATAAGTTTATTTTGTTTCCTTTTATAAACACAAACAAGTTTCCTAAGTGTATCTAGGGTTTTAAAAATCAAAGCTTCCTTCCATTTTTTTTTTTTAGTCGACACATACACACACATGTGTATATTTATATTTTTTTTACATGTATAGATCTAGGTTTGTTCTTATGTTTATGTGTTTATGATTTTATGTGAATATAGATTAAAACAAAGATCAAAGAATTAAGAAAATAGATTAGGGTTTTATGTTTATACCTTTGAAGATTCAAGAAGACTAACAAAGAAAAGAAGAACTTGATGAAGATGGAAGATCAAAGCCTTGAATATCTTGAAGAACACCTTGACGATTCTTGAAGAACACGAAGAACGTGAAGAACGCTTGAAGATTATTTGGAAACCCTAAGGATTTCGATGGGATGGTGATGGATTTCGGTTTTGGCCGAAATCTAGAGAGGGAGAGAGAGATTTTTGAGTGAGGGATGTAATTATGATTTGGTACATGGAATGGTTTAGCCTAGGGGTCTATTTATAGGGAGGATAGGAGTATTCTAGAATTAGGGTTTTATAAGGAATTACTTAGGGAACAAGTTAGCTTGGAAAAAGGGTTAGGGTTGGTGATTTGGGCCGAAAATTTGAGGGGTATATGGGTAATTTTACCCTTCCAAATTGGCTAGGTTTTATGAGCAAGGGTTTTAATATTTTCACTTAAGTCCTTGTACTTTAATTTAGCTTAATAACCCTTAATTATTCAAGTTTATTCATTTTAATTACACAAGTCTTTTTAGTTATTTATTTACTCACAAAAGTTTATTAACTTATTATTTTTATTAACTTATCAATTAATGTACAAAGTTAATTATCGTATTTTATAATTCTTAATGCCTAACCTTTATCGATTAAAGTTTACTTATTAAGTTTAACTATTTTATTGGGCATTTAATAAGGAAAAGTATTGAATGGAAATATGAGAAATGTAGTATGGAAAAATGAGAGGCGTTATAGTACAGAACCGTTGCGAGATTTGCAACAACCTTGGCACAGGCTCATGAGATGGCTAAGGTTACTAAAGGTGATATAATGGCAGCGAAAAGAGAAAGTTCAATGGGTGGATCTTTTGGGGGGAAATCAGAAAGTCAATCAGGTGGACAGTCGACTCAGCAGTCGAGTAAGCAATCTGGTTTTCGTGGTAAAAAGTCAGGCGGGTTTAAACAGAAAAGTAAATCTGGTATGAGTGGATCGGGTTCTAGTCAGTCCGGTTGGTGCAATGTTTGTAAGTCGACCATGTCGGTCCGTGTTCTCCAATGACCAGAAGGTGTTTGAAATGTGGAGTGTTAGGTCATGAATCAACAGCTTGTTCTTTTAAGTCAAATGTTTGTTGGAGTTGCCATCAAGAGGGGCATAGATCTGCAAATTGTCCATCTGCGTCAAGAGCCGGTTCTGGGGCAGGGTCAGGGGCGAGGTCAGTAACTTCTGGGGGATCTTCTGCTTCTACTGCCGGGCAGAAGAGAAAGAATCCTCCAACATCAGAGACAAGGGCGTTTCAGATTACGGTAGACGCTGCAACCGCTACTGATGATGTCATTACCGGTATGTTCTATAACAACTCGATTTTTTTTCCCGTCAAATAATTAACGAACGTTAGTTAAATTCGTGGTTTTATATGCTAGATTTTTTTTTTAGTATATGTTCATTACTATACGATAAATTTCAACTTGACTAAATATCATTAGGTTCTGTGAAATCAACGAAACATAGGTAATTTAAATTATAAAAAGTTTTATAAATGAACTTGGAGCATCATCAAAACGAAACGAATAAATAAATACATTTAAAAATGTACATGGATCAAAATATACACTTGAGAAAATAACAAAAATTAAATATATGAATAAAACCGAAATTTATGTAAAATAATTAAAAGTTTTGGTAAAAATAATAAATACTAATAAATTGATTAATTAGATAAAATTTCATGAATAATCTTCAAGTCTCATACTCTAATACTACTTCTAAAAAGATAAGAACGAATAAGGCATCCTAGTGATCATCAAAATTATAAAAGCTCCCATTAGACTCCTAACATGATCATAATTCTCAAACCATGAGTCCATATAAACACCCTCATTCATTTATAATTCAATCACATAAATCATATGCTAGCTCTCGATGTACTTATTCAAAACCCCCGGCCTTCTCTGTTGGTTGTGTTTGACGACCCAAACCCAAAAGAAACCCCCTTTTTCTTCGACTGTAACAACCACGAAACCACCACCGTAACACCACCATCCATCACCTACTAGTGCTATTAATCAATTCCTAAAAGTTTCTGCTGCTGTACGCGTGTTCCTTGCTCCGAAAGTCGAACGAAAACTGCTCCTGCAGCTGCAAAATTTGAAGTTCTGCTGCTGCGTTTCTGCAGCCCAGTCACCGTTAATTTGCAGCCCTCTTTGCTGCTATTTTCGGTCACCAAAACACCACCCAAAAACTGCCCCAAAGACAGCCCTTTTTTCTGCGTTTTTCTGCAGCCAACCCGCCCCATTTATAGCAGAATTTGCTGCTGTATTCGCCACCCAAAAATAGCCCCTGCAGCTCCTGTTTAGTTGCTATAAACTGCCATCAAACATCACCTTCTTCTCCTATTTTATGTCGCCAGGAAACCACCCAACAACCCGCCACTTGCGTCTGCTAACTGCTGCTAGTTTGGGCCAACTTCAGCTGTGTTGTTGGTCAACTTTGTTGCTGCAAATTTGTAGCTGCTTATGCTCGTTTCTGCTACTACTAACCGAAGCCAAGAACACCCCTTTCTCGATCCGTTTCGTTCTCTAAACTAAGGTAACATACACTAAATCATAACTTTTTATTACACTTATTGTTATGATGATATGGTATGAATATGTTTGTGAAATAAACATGAGGTTAAGAACATAATAGGAATATGATCGTGGAATAACGGTGATAATAATATTAAAAGTATAGTATGAATAAAGTTACGAATATTAAGTATAATCTTAGTATTATGATTATGGTAAATATGAAAAGTATTGATATATAATTGTGGCTATAGTTATAGTTGATATGGTAAAGATATAAAGATTCGTTATGTGAATGATAATAAGGAATATAATTATATAATTATAGTTATAATTATAAGTATGATTAGATTAAAAGTTAACGATGTTGATTATGAATAAGGCATGAAGTTAAATTGATCCTAATATGTAAATAGATAATTAAAGGGCTAAAAGATAAAAGATAAAGAAGATTATGATTTTACGTGTTAAAAGATGATTTTACGTGGTGATGATTAAGGTTGTTAGGTTAAGATTATGATAAAAAGGTTATGATTATAAGATTTTATGCAAGTGAATAACTAGGAGATTAATTAGTTATAATGAAAGATTAGTGTTTTGATTAAAAATCTAGGTGGTGATAATAGTTGTAAGATTATGATTAATAGTAATAAAGATAATGATGGTGATAAAAGGGTAGGAACTAGATAAAGATCATGGTTAAGGTTGATTGAATGATTATGATATAGGTTATGAAAAAGAATTGTTTATGAATATTAAGATTTGGGTTAATGATTAAGGTATGATTTTATGTGAGGTTGATTAATAGTTAATGATATACATGCATGCATGCATGCATACATACGTATGTGCATGTATACACTGTATGTATATGTGTGGGTGTATATGTAAATATATACATACGTGTATATGTATGTGTATATATGTATGTATATGTACGTGTGTATGTATGTATGAATGTGGTATTGTGTAAGTTATATAAGTTAGTAAACATAATAATAAAAAGTAATAAGTATATATATGTATCATCTTACACTTATGTATATGTAACACCTACACCTAATATATATATATATATATATATATATATATATATATATATATATATATATATATATATATATATATATATATATATATATATATATATATATATATATATACCATATAGTTATAAAGACATACATGTATAATAATAATAAAGAATGTATATATATGTATGTATCACATAGGTATAATTATATATGTAACATATAATGATAAGTTTACATAATAATTGAATAATTAAAGACTAATAATACTAATATTAGTATAACCTATACACTTATCTATATAGTAACACTTAAGTACACTAAGTATATTATCACTTATATAAATATAACTTTTCTCGAGAACGGTCACTGTTAATATAGTTTGCTATATTAATAAACAAACTTTAAGTCTATTAGACATTAACTAATCGAACATAATATCTCTAGGTTGAGATCTCCGTGTTCAACATTCCGATCATAACTTGCGTGGAATATCTATCTGCTATTAAGGTGAACTTCATAGCCCCTCTTTTTACTATTTCTTAACTGTTTTTATAACTTTGGGGTGAGACACATGCTTCCTTTTAAATTGTTTTACGCTTAGACACGAGTACTCAAACTTTCTTTTGATCAGTTCAAACTGTTTGCTAACATGCTTTGATTCATGCTTAATCCCTACCATGATATCGTTAATTGCTACGTATAAAGGCAAGCATAGTTATTGTGATAGCGCTATTGAGGGTGACGTCTCTATCTGGATGACCGCTGGTCAATGGATACATAATAACGATGAACGACACGAACGTGATGTGTTTAGGGTAACTAATGGTTAGTATCGATATCATATACACCAGCACTATTACCGAACTGATTAAACCGCTTATTTAAATCTTGTGGTCTAAAAACTTGTTATAATTATTAAACCTATGTTGTTCACTCAACCATTTTGGTTGACACTTTTAAGCATGTTTTGTCTCAGGTACTTAGATACTTTGATTCCGCTGTAGAACTCTGCTGTTACTTAGAAGTCAAGCCGAGCACTGGGACCAGAGTTAGCATCCGCGTCAATGGCGATTTTGGCGGGGTGTTACAGTTGGTATCAGAGCTCTGGTTATAGAGAACTAGGTTACGTTAGTGTGACTAACATGAATAGTTAGGATACATTAGTGAGTATAGTCTATAACCGAGTTGTTCATTTGCATTGATTATTTGCACTACATTCTAGATTATGTGCATTAAGTTCACTTATATTTGTTATGCCTAGAATTCCTATACCATTCAAAACTTTAGAAAACACTTTGCTATAGGAACTATACTTACACGACTGACTCTTAGAATAAGGGCCATAACTTACTTGTATTCCAACAATAGAACACCACCATACCTATCACATTATATAATTTAGGAGATCCAAGGCTTGTTATAGAGAACCAGGATTGCATTCTATGTGTGCCTTATGTGGGTGCTTTAGCAATCTTTAGGTCTATAACCTTTTCTGCCTTAGTTTTAAGTGCTTTTCCTTAATCTTTATACTGTCAATCCATCTTACTACATGCTTACCCCTTCTGACATTATGTATCCTTTCCTAAGGATATCAAGCCAAAGCCTTATCATCTTTCCTGATCCTGACTCTAAAGGATCGATTAGTATGTGATTGATAGCATATCCATACATATCTTATGACCTAACTTCGCCATTATGATTCAAAGTATTCTTTGACTCACACGAAGGGATGTCACTCATGACTCAACATTCCCATGTCAACTATCTAAGTTTGATCACGTGTCCTGACCTTATGGAGTGACCTTGGAATGGAAATATGAATTAGTGAAATATAATGACGCTTGGCCGACGTGATTATATTACGGTAATTCATATGGAAATTCCAATATCATGACATATGGAATAGAAAGTGAATCAAAGAAAAATTTCCAATACATTAATTCAAAAATCTCAATGTTATTACATGAAGGGAAATTATCATCTGATATACGAAGAGATCGTTATGATCAAACTATCTATCTCATACCCATGAGTAGATTAACAAATTCCCCTATGCCATAAAAGTTGTAAAGCTTGCATTCTTTCTTTCTTAAACAACTTATCTCTTTCACACTTAATTATCACATCCCCGCTGGAAGGAAGGATGCATGTTTTTAAGTGACTTGAAGTGACACCCCCGAAACTTCTTCGAAGCATGCCTCCTGTTATCTGCAATTACTATCCTAGTGTAGATTTTCATAAACTCATTAGGAAACCCGTCGAAGATAAGTGACAACCACTCGCAAGATTTTCATTTGAATAATCAAACAAAGATATTATAAACACCACATTCACTATCACGTTCTCAAACTCCACCATTCATATCTCACTTGACAGCAATAGCTTCCCACATGAACATTTGAATTCCAAGAACTTATATTAGCCATCAACCACACAAAATCTCAATGGTCATCATTACCTCGTAACATTCTTGCTCAAATATCACCCGGAATTTTTAAGGTCTTCCACTCAAATTTTCTTAGTCTTTCTCCAATTATAAAAAAAAACCTGTTTGCCAAAATTTTACACAAACTATTTTACTGTGCGGTCCTCTCGAAATTTTATAAAATAAAATTATTTACTACCATTCGTGCAAATTTTATAAATCGTAGATGTTTATATAAATAAAATTTACCTTTACTTATTTTTGACTAGTACATATAAAATTATACTTTCACTTTTTCAAATCAATTCTTTTACTCAAAAGATATTTTACGTAAAATAGTACATGTTGTACATAACTCTAGTTTTACTAAGAACTTCGCTTCCTTTTTAAATTGTCACCTTAATCGACTCAAACTTCTATAAAAATTTTCATTGCCTGTTTATATAAAATTTTTCGTATTATACTACACCACGTAGTAATCACAATTCCTCTTGCCCTTCGAAACTTACCATTGAGTTCATCATTTAAAACTCTATGTTCTCAGTAACTTTTCCCTTGTAGGGTTGACCGTTGAGAAGATTTTACTTCTGATGTCTCATGACTAAACCACAACAACCTCGTAAAACGTCAATTCTATGATTTAATATCTTTTTGACACAAGAGAGTATTTTTCGTAGATTTCCTCACATGTGGGAAATATTTTTTTTTTTAGCCAATGATTCATATTTCTTCTCATCCGCACTTAAACTCATAAGAGAATAATAGGCCGACTCGCCATCTGTGCAAGAAAGTCTATCCCATTAAGAGATCACACTTTTTCGTGCGGTTTTCTATCAGAAATATAATTTATAATTCTCGCTATCCTCTTTAAAGGAGTTACCTTAAATGTATATGACATTTATTTGTTTACTCCAAATATCTCTCTTCGTTTGTTGCAACTAGATGATTATCCTAGATAAGGGTTCGACCTCTGTTTCGACCTAACGGAAATCATAAGCATAAAGTTACATTCGACAGTGTGCCTCTAAAATTTCTTCCAAGGATAAGTTCACATGTATTGTAATATATTGGACAGTATCTTTTCCACAAGACCATTTTTGAGGGCATCTTAGTAATCATGGCTTGCTTTGCATATAAGCCAGATTAATGAACCCTCGGCTGGCATCTCGTTTCGCATTCCTTGAAAATCATAGGCATCATGCCTATGGTTAATCTTCCGGAATTAAAATCTAAATGCCAACTATATCAAACACAAGCCATGCATCAAACTACATGGCCGTAATCTCCACGTACTCCTATCTGTTTGTCTGCCCTAGTATTGTGGCATAAACACTCGAGGTTTAGAGCCTAGTAATGTTCGTGCCGCGTTTCATGCACCCAGCTTACTGAAAAGCTTGTATGGCATCTTCATCTCTTTTGAGAAAACCTAGTCAGGTGACACTCATATTATTCCTTTGAACGACCTCCGCATTGATAATAAAATGCACTTCATAGAAGAACCTGTAGAAGTTATGGATCGTGAGATCAAACGCTTGAAACAGGACAACAATTTCTATTGCCAAAAATCCGTTGGAATTCACGTAGAGGCCCCGAGTATACCTGGGAACGTGAAGACTAAATGAAGCGGAGATATCCTCATATTTTCCTCAAACGTTGATGCATTCGAGAAGTCTACCTAAAACTTCGGGACGAAGTTTTCTTTAACGGGGGGATACTATAACAACTCGATTTTTTTTTCCCGTCAAATAATTAACGAACGTTAGTTAAATTCGTGGTTTTATATGCTAGATTTTTTTTTTTTTAGTATATGTTCATTACTATTCGATAAATTTCAACTTGACTAAATATCATTAGGTTCTGTGAAATCAACGAAACATAGGTAATTTAAATTATAAAAAGTTTTATAAATGAACTTGGAGCATCATCAAAACGAAACGAATAAATAAATACATTTAAAAATGTACATGGATCAAAATATACACTTGAGAAAATAACAAAAATTAAATATATGAATAAAACCAAAATTTATGTAAAATAATTAAAAGTTTCGGTAAAAATAATAAATACTAATAAATTGATTAATTAGATAAAATTTCAAGAATAATCTTCAAGTCTCATACTCTAATACTACTTCTAAAAAGATAAGAACGAATAAGACATCCTAGTGATCATCAAAATTATAAAAGCTCCCATTAGACTCCTAACATGATCATAATTCTCAAACCATGAGTCCATATAAACACCCTCATTCATTTATAATTCAATCACATAAATCATATGCTAGCTCTCGATGCACTTATTCAAAACCCCCGGCCTTCTCTGTTGGTTGTGTTTGATGACCCAAACCCAAAAGAAACCCCCTTTTTCTTCGACTGTAACAACCACAAAACCACCACCGCAACACCACCATCCATCACCTACTAGTGCTATTAATCAATTCCTAAAAGTTTCTGCTGCTGTACGCGTGTTCCTTGCTCCAAAAGTTGACCGAAAACTGCTCCTGCAGCTGCAAAATTTGAAGTTCTACTGCTGCATTTCTGCAGCCCAGTCACCGTTAATTTGCAGCCCTCTTTACTGCTATTTTCGGTCACCGAAACACCACCCAAAAACTGCCCCAAAGACAGCCGTTTTTGCTGCGTTTTTCTGCAGCCAACCAGCCCCATTTACAGCAGAATTTCTTGCTGTATTCGCCACCCAAAAATAGCCCCTGCAGCTCCTGTTTAGCTGCTGTAAACTGCCATCAAACATCACCTTCTTCTCCTAATTTCTGTCGCCAGGAAACCACCCAACAACCCGCCACTTGCGTCTGCTAACTGCTGCTAGTTTGGGCCAACTTCAGCTGTGTTGTTGGTCAACTTTGTTGCTGCAAATTTGTAGCTGCTTATGCTCGTTTCGTTCTCTAAACTAAGGTAACATACACTAAATCATAACTTTTTATTACACTTATTGTTATGATGATATGGTATGAATATGTTTGTGAAATAAACATGAGGTTAAGAACATAATAGGAATATGATCGTGGAATAACGGTGATAATAATATTAAAAGTATAGTATGAATAAAGTTACGAATATTAAGTATAATCTTAGTATTATGATTATGGTATATATGAAAAGTATTGATATATAATTGTGGCTATAGTTATAGTTGATATGGTAAAGATATAAAGATTCGTTATGTGAATGATAATAAGGAATATAATTATATAATTATAGTTATAATTATAAGTATGATTAGATTAAAAGTTAACGATGTTGATTATGAATAAGGCATGAAGTTAAATTGATCCTAATATGTAAATAGATAATTAAAGGGCTAAAAGATAAAAGATAAAGAAGATTATGATTTTACGTGTTAAAAGATGATTTTACGTGGTGATGATTAAGGTTGTTAGGTTAAGATTATGATAAAAAGGTTATGATTATAAGATTTTATGCAAGTGAATAACTAGGAGATTAATTAGTTATAATGAAAGATTAGTGTTTTGATTAAAAAGCTAGGTGGTGATAATAGTTGTAAGATTATGATTAATAGTAATAAAGATAATGATGGTGATAAAAGGGTAGGAACTAGATAAAGATCATGGTTAAGGTTGATTGAATGATTATGATATAGGTTATGAAAAAGAATTGTTTATGAATATTAAGATTTGGGTTAATGATTAAGGTATGATTTTATGTGAGGTTGATTAATAGTTAATGATATACATGCATGCATGCATGCATACGTACGTATGTGCATGTATACACTGTATGTATATGTGTGGGTGTATATGTAAATATATACATACGTGTATATGTATGTGTATATATGTATGTATATGTACGTGTGTATGTATGTATGAATGTGGTATTGTGTAAGTTATATAAGTTAGTAAACATAATAATAAAAAGTAATAAGTATATATATATGTATCATCTTACACTTATGTATATGTAACACCTACACCTAATATATATATATATATATATATATATATATATATATATATATATATATATATATATATATATATATATATATATATATATATATATATATATATACCATATAGTTATGAAGACATACATGTATAATAATAATAAAGAATGTATATATATGTATGTATCACATAGGTATAATTATATATGTAACATATAATGATAAGTTTACATAATAGTTGAATAATTAAAGACTAATAATACTAATATTAGTATAACCTATACACTTATCTATATAGTAACACTTAAGTACACTAAGTATATTATCACTTATATAAATATAACTTTTCTCGAGAACGGTCACTGTTAATATAGTTTGCTATATTAATAAACAAACTTTAAGTCTATTAGACATTAACTAATCGAACATAATATCTCTAGGTTGAGATCTCCGTGTTCAACATTCCGATCATAACTTGCGTGGAATATCTATCTGCTATTAAGGTGAACTTCATAGCCCCTCTTTTTACTATTTCTTAACTGTTTTTATAACTTTGGGGTGAGAGACATGAAATGTCCCGTTCTTATTGATTAAAAACGTTCCATATTAATTGATTTCGTTGCGAGGTTTTGACCTCTATATGAGACGTTTTTCAAAGACTGCATTCATTTTAAAACAAACCATAACCTTTATTTCATCAATAAAGGTTTAAAAGCTTTACGTAGATTATCAAATAATGATAATCTAAAATATTCTGTTTACACACGACCATTACATAATGGTTTACAATACAAATATGTTACAACAAAATAAGTTTCTTGAATGCAGTTTTTACACAATATCATACAAGCATGGACTCCAAATCTCGTCCTTAATTAAGTATGCGACAGCGGAAGCTCTTAATAATCACCTGAGAATAAACATGCTTAAAACGTCAACAAAAATGTTGGTGAGTTATAGGTTTAACCTATATATATCAAATCGTAACAATAGACCACAAGATTTCATATTTCAATACACATCCCATACATAGAGATAAAAATCATTCATATGGTGAACACCTGGTAACCGACATTAACAAGATGCATATATAAGAATATCCCCATCATTCCGGGACACCCTTCGGATATGATATAAATTTCGAAGTACTAAAGCATCCGGTACTTTGGATGGGGTTTTTTAGGCCCAATAGATCTATCTTTAGGATTCGCGTCAATTAGGGTGTCTGTTCCCTAATTCTTAGATTACCAGACTTAATAAAAAGGGGCATATTCGATTTCGATAATTCAACCATAGAATGTAGTTTCACGTACTTGTGTCTATTTTGTAAATCATTTATAAAACCAGCATGTATTCTCATCCCAAAAATATTAGATTTTAAAAGTGGGACTATAACTCACTTTCACAGATTTTTACTTCGTCGGGAAGTAAGACTTGGCCACTGGTTGATTCACGAACCTATAACAATATATACATATATATCAAATTATGTTCAAAATATATTTACAACACTTTTAATATATTTTGATGTTTTAAGTTTATTAAGTCAGCTGTCCTCGTTAGTAACCTACAACTAGTTGTCCACAGTTAGATGTACAGAAATAAATCGATAAATATTTTCTTGAATCAATCCACGACCCAGTGTATACGTATCTCAGTATTGATCACAACTCAAACTATATATATTTTGGAATCAACCTCAACCCTGTATAGCTAACTCCAACATTCACATATAGAGTGTCTATAGTTGTTCCGAAATATATATAGATGTGTCGACATGATAGGTCGAAACATTGTATACGTGTCTATGGTATCTCAAGATTACATAATATACAATACAAGTTGATTAAGTTATGGTTGGAATAGATTTGTTACCAATTTTCACGTAGCTAAAATGAGAAAAATTATCCAATCTTGTTTTACCCATAACTTCTTCATTTTAAATCCGTTTTGAGTGAATCAAATTGCTATGGTTTCATATTGAACTCTATTTTATAAATCTAAACAGAAAAAGTATAGGTTTATAGTCGGAAAAATAAGTTACAAGTCGTTTTTGTAAAGGTAGTCATTTCAGTCGAAAGAACGACGTCTAGATGACCATTTTAGAAAACATACTTCCACTTTGAGTTTAACCATAATTTTTGGATATAGTTTCATGTTCATAATAAAAATCATTTTCCCAGAATAACAACTTTTAAATCAAAGTTTATCATAGTTTTTAATTAACTAACCCAAAACAGCCCACGGTGTTACTACGACGGCGTAAATCCGGTTTTACGGTGTTTTTCGTGTTTCCAGGTTTTAAATTATTAAGTTAGCATATCATATAGATATAGAACATGTGTTTAGTTGATTTTAAAAGTCAAGTTAGAAGGATTAACTTTTCTTTGCGAACAAGTTTAGAATTAACTAAACTATGTTCTAGTGATTACAAGTTTAAACCTTCGAATAAGATAGCTTTATATGTATGAATCGAATGATGTTATGAACATCATTACTACCTTAAGTTCCTTGGATAAACCTACTGGAAAAGAGAAAAATAGATCTAGCTTCAACGGATCCTTGGATGGCTCGAAGTTCTTGAAGCAGAATCATGACACGAAAACAAGTTCAAGTAAGATCATCACTTGAAATAAGATTGTTATAGTTATAGAAATTGAACCAAAGTTTGAATATGATTATTACCTTGTATTAGAATGATAACCTACTATAAGAAACAAAGATTTCTTGAGGTTGGATGATCACCTTACAAGATTGGAAGTGAGCTAGCAAACTTGAAAGTATTCTTGATTTTATGTAACTAGAACTTGTAGAATTTATGAAGAACACTTAGAACTTGAAGATAGAACTTGAGAGAGATCAATTAGATGAAGAAAATTGAAGAATGAAAGTGTTTGTAGGTGTTTTTGGTCGTTGGTGTATGGATTAGATATAAAGGATATGTAATTTTGTTTTCATGTAAATAAGTCATGAATGATTACTCATATTTTTGTAATTTTATGAGATATTTCATGCTAGTTGCCAAATGATGGTTCCCACATGTGTTAGGTGACTCACATGGGCTGCTAAGAGCTGATCATTGGAGTGTATATACAAATAGTACATACATCTAAAAGCTGTGTATTGTACGAGTATGAATACGGGTGCATACGAGTAGAATTGTTGATGAAACTGAACGAGGATGTAATTGTAAGCATTTTTGTTAAGTAGAAGTATTTTGATAAGTGTATTGAAGTCTTTCAAAAGTGTATAAATACATATTAAAACACTACATGTATATACATTTTAACTGAGTCGTTAAGTCATCGTTAGTCGTTACATGTAAGTGTTGTTTTGAAACCTTTAGGTTAACGATCTTGTTAAATGTTGTTAACCCAATGTTTATAATATCAAATGAGATTTTAAATTATTATATTATCATGATATTATCATGTATGAATATCTCTTAATATGATATATATACATTAAATGTCTTTACAACGATAATCGTTACATATATGTCTCGTTTAAAAATTATGAAGTTAGTAGTCTTGTTTTTACATATGTAGTTCATTGTTAATATACTTAATGATATGTTTACTTATCATAGTATCATGTTAACTATATATATATATATCCATATATATGTCATCATATAGTTTTTACAAGTTTTAACGTTCGTGAATCACCGGTCAACTTGGGTGGTCAATTGTCTATATGAAACATATTTCAATTAATCAAGTCTTAACAAGTTTGATTGCTTAACATGTTGGAAACATTTAATCATGTAAATATCAATCTCAATTAATATATATAAACATGGAAAAGTTCGGGTCACTACAGTACCTACCCGTTAAATAAATTTCGTCCCGAAATTTTAAGCTGTTGAAGGCGTTGACGAATCTTCTGGAAATAGATGCGGGTATTTCTTCTTCATCTGATCTTCACGCTCCCAGGTGAACTCGGGTCCTCTACGAGCATTCCATCGAACCTTAACAATTGGTATTTTGTTTTGCTTAAGTCTTTTAACCTCACGATCCATTATTTAGACGGGTTCTTCGATGAATTGAAGTTTTTCGTTGATTTGGATTTCATCTAACGGAATAGTGAGATCTTCTTTAGCAAAACATTTCTTCAAATTCGAGACGTGGAAAGTGTTATGTACAGCCGCAAGTTGTTGAGGTAACTCAAGTCGGTAAGCTACTGGTCCGACACGATCAATAATCTTGAATGGTCCAATATACCTTGGATTTAATTTCCCTCGTTTACCAAATCGAACAACGCCTTTCCAAGGTGCAACTTTAAGCATGACCATCTCTCCAATTTCAAATTCTATATCTTTTCTTTTAATGTCAACGTAGCTCTTTTGTCGACTTTGGGCGGTTTTCAACCGTTGTTGAATTTGGATGATCTTCTCGGTAGTTTCTTGTATAATCTCCGGACCCGTAATCTGTCTATCCCCCACTTCACTCCAACAAATCGGAGACCTGCACTTTCTACCATAAAGTGCTTCAAACGGCGACATCTCAATGCTTGAATGGTGGCTGTTGTTGTAGGAAAATTCTGCTAACGGTAGATGTCGATCCCAACTGTTTCCGAAATCAATAACACATGCTCGTAGCATGTCTTCAAGCATTTGTATCGTCCTTTCGCTCTGCCCATTAGTTTGTAGATGATAGGCAGTACTCATGTCTAGACAAGTTCCTAATGCTTGCTGTAATGTCTGCCAGAATCTTGAAATAAATCTGCCATCCCTATCAGAGATAATAGAGATTGGTATTCCATGTCTGGAGACGACTTCCTTCAAATACAGTCGTGCTAACTTCTCCATCTTGTCATCTTCTCTTATTGGTAGGAAGTGTGCTGATTTGGTGAGACGATCAACTATTACCCAAATAGTATCAAAACCACTTGCAGTCCTTGGCAATTTAGTGATGAAATCCATGGTAATATTTTCCCATTTCCATTCTGGGATTTCGGGTTGTTGAAGTAGACCTGATGGTTTCTGATGCTCAGCTTTGACCTTAGAACACGTCAAACATTCTCCTACGTATTTAGCAACATCGGCTTTCATACCCGGCAACCAAAAATGTTTCTTGAGATCCTTGTACATCTTCCCCGTTCCAGGATGTATTGAGTATCTGGTTTTATGAGCTTCTCTAAGTACCATTTCTCTCATATCTCCAAATTTTGGTACCCAAATCCTTTCAGCCCTATACCGGGTTCCGTCTTCCCGAATATTAAGATGCTGCTCCGATCCTTTGGGTATTTCATCCTTTAAATTTCCTTCTTTTAAAACTCCTTGTTGCGCCTCCTTTATTTGAGTAGTAAGGTTATTATGAATCATTATATTCATAGATTTTACTCGAATGGGTTCTCTGTCCTTCCTGCTCAAGGCATCGGCTACTACATTTGCCTTTCCCGGGTGGTAACGAATCTCAAAGTCGTAATCATTCAACAATTCAATCCACCTACGCTGCCTCATATTCAGTTGTTTCTGATTAAATATGTGTTGAAGACTTTTGTGGTCGGTATATATAATACTTTTGACCCCATATAAGTAGTGCCTCCAAGTATTTAATGCAAAAACAACCGCGCCTAATTCCAAATCATGCGTCGTATAATTTTGCTCGTGAATCTTCAATTGTCTAGACGCATAAGCAATCACCTTCGTTCGTTGCATTAATACACAACCGAGACCTTGCTTTGATGCGTCACAATAAATCACAAAATCATCATTCCCTTCAGGCAATGACAATATAGGTGCCGTAGTTAGCTTTTTCTTCAATAACTGAAACGCTTTCTCTTGTTCATCATTCCATTCAAATTTCTTCCCTTTATGCGTTAATGCAGTCAAGGGTTTTGCTATTCTGGAAAAGTCTTGGATGAACCTTCTGTAGTAACCAGCTAGTCCTAAAAACTGGCGTATGTGTTTCAGAGTTTTCGGGGTTTCCCACTTTTCAACAGTTTCTATCTTTGCCGGATCTACCTTAATACCTTCTTTGTTCACTATGTGACCGAGGAATTGAACTTCTTCCAACCAAAATGCACACTTTGAAAACTTAGCGTACAATTCTTCCTTCCTCAATACTTCTAACGCCTTTCTCAAATGTTCACCGTGTTCTTGGTCATTCTTTGAGTAAATAAGTATGTCATCAATGAAAACAATGACAAACTTGTCAAGGTATGGTCCACACACTCGGTTCATAAGGTCCATGAACACAGCTGGTGCATTAGTTAAACCAAACGGCATGACCGTAACGTGTTCTGAAAGCAGTCTTTGGAATATCATCTTCTTTCACCCGCATTTGATGATACCCGGAACGTAAGTCAATCTTTGAATAAACAGACGAGCCTTGTAGTTGATCAAATAAGTCGTCGATTCTCGGTAGTAGGTAGCGGTTCTTGATGGTAAGTTTGTTCAACTCTCGTTAGTCGATACACAACCTGAATGTACCATCTTTCTTCTTGACAAACAAAATAGGAGCTCCCCACGGTGATGTGCTTGGTCGAATGAAACCACGCTCTAAAAGTTCTTGTAATTGGCTTTGCAGTTCTTTCATCTCGCTGGGTGCGAGTCTGTAAGGAGCACAAGCTATTGGTGCAGCTCCTGGTACAAGATCTATTTGAAATTCAACGGATCGATGTGGGGGTAATCCCGGTAATTCTTTCGGAAATACATCGGGAAATTCTTTTGCGACGGGAACATCATTGATGCTCTTTTCTTCAGTTTGTACTTTCTCGACGTGTGCTAGAACAGCATAGCAACCTTTTCTTATTAATTTTTGTGCCTTCAAATTACTAATAAGATGTAGCTTCGTGTTGCCCTTTTCTCCGTACACCATTAAGGGTTTTCCTTTTTCTCGTATAATGCAAATTGCATTTTTGTAACAAACGATCTCTGCTTTCACTTCTTTCAACCAGTCCATACCGATTATCACATCAAAACTCCCTAACTCTACTGGTATCAAATCAATCTTAAATATTTCGCTAACCAGTTTAATTTCTCGATTCCGACATATATTATCTGCTGAAATTAATTTACCATTTGCTAATTCGAGTAAAAATTTACTATCCAAAGGCGTCAATGGACAACTTAATTTAGCACAAAAATCTCTACTCATATAGCTTCTATCCGCACCCGAATCAAATAAAACGTAAGCAGATTTATTGTCAATAAGAAACGTACCCGTAACAAGCTCCGGGTCTTCCTGTGCCTCTGCCGCATTAATATTGAAAACTCTTCTGCGGCCTTGTCCATTCGTGTTCTCCTGGTTAGGGCAATTTCTAATAATGTGGCCCGGTTTTCCACATTTATAACAAACTACATTGACATAACTTGCTCCGACACTACTTGCTCCGCCATTACTCGTTCCGACACCATTTGTTCCTTTCGTTCTGTTAACCCCTGGTCCATAGACATCACACTTCGCCGCGCTATGACCATTTCTTTTACACTTGTTGCAAAATTTGGTGCAGAACCCCGAGTGATACTTTTCACACCTTTGGCATAGCTGCTTCTGATTGTTGTTGTTGTTGCGGTTATTATTGTTGTTAAGATGATTGTTGTGGTTGCTGTTGTTGTTGTTGTTCGGCCGTTTGTTGTAGTTGCGATTGATGTTGCGATTGTTAGGATAGTTGTTGCGATTATTGTTATAATTGCTGTTGTTGTTGTATTGGTGATTCTTATCACCGTTTTCCTCCCACTTTCTTTTGACTTGCTTCACATTGGCCTCTTCAGCAGTCTGTTCTTTAATTCTTTCTTCAATCTGGTTCACTAGTTTGTGAGCCATTCTACATGCCTGTTGTATGGAGGCGGGCTCGTGTGAACTTATATCTTCTTTGATTCTTTCCGGTAATCCTTTCACAAACGCATCGATCTTCTCTTCCTCATCTTCGAATGCTCCCGGACACAATAGGCACAATTCTGTGAATCGTCTTTCGTACGTGGTAATATCAAATCCTTGGGTTCGTAACCCTCTAAGTTCTGTCTTGAGCTTATTGACCTCGGTTCTGGGACGGTACTTCTCGTTCATCAAGTGCTTGAATGCTGACCACGGTAGTGCGTACGCATCGTCTTGTCCCACTTGCTCTAGATAGGTATTCCACCATGTTAACGCAGAACCTGTGAAGGTATGCGTAGCGTACTTTACTTTGTCCTCTTCATTACACTTACTTATAGCAAACACCGATTCGACCTTCTCGGTCCACCGTTTCAATCCGATCGGTCCTTCGGTTCCATCAAATTCCAAAGGTTTGCAGGCGGTGAATTCTTTGTAGGTGCATCCTACACGATTTCCTGTACTGCTAGATCCAAGGTTATTGTTGGTATGTAGCGCAGCCTGTACTGCGGCTATGTTTGAAGCTAGAAAAGTACGGAATTCTTCTTCATTCATATTCACGGTGTGTCGAGTAGTCGGTGCCATTTCCTTCAAAATAGTCAAATGGAACAAGTTAATCATACAGAATATCAAGAGTAGTTAATAGTATTTCGTAGCATAATATGAACTCATTTATAAAAGCTTTTTCTTCATATTAGCTTTTTATAAGTTTAAATTCGGGTAGTACCTACCCGTTAAGTTCATAATTAGTAGCTAATATACAATTCAACTACTACAATTCTATATGAAAAACTGATTATAATAATATTTCGCGTTCAAACTTTTATACAATATTTTACAAACTTACAATACCGCTTATTTTACATAAAGCATGAAATATAGCACACAATAACTTTGATACAAGATAGTTGTGAAGATAATTCTAGCTAGTACACAAGTCGTTCAGCAAAGGCAATAAAGACACGTAATTCATACGTCCAGAAACAAGTCATGCATTCTGGTTTTACTAGGACTACTTCCCATCCTTGGTCTTGTGGAACATAACTGTTATGGCCGTTGATAAGACAGCGTGTTGTAACGTCGTCAAAGGGACGAGGGATACGTAATGTCCAACAGTCCCGTAACAATCTAAAAACCTCATTTCTTACCCCAATTACCGACTCCGTCACTTGTGGGAACGTTTTGTTTAATAGTTGTAGGCCGATGTTCTTGTTCTCACTTTGGTGAGAAGCGAACATTACTAATCCGTAAGCATAACATGCTTCTTTATGTTGCATGTTAGCCGCTTTTTCTAAATCACGAAGTCCAATATTCTGATATATTGAGTCAAAATAATTTCTTAACCCATTGCGTAAAATAGCATTTGGGTTCCCCGCAATATATGCGTCAAAGTAAACACATCGTAACTTATGGATTTCCCAATGTGATATCCCCCATCTTTCGAACGAAAGCCTTTTATAAACCAAGGCATTCTTGGAACGTTCTTCGAATGTCTTACAAACTGGTCTCGCCTTAAATAGTTGTGCCGAAGAATTCTGACCGACTCTAGACAAGATTTCATCAATCATGTCTCCGGGTAGGTCTCTTAAAATATTGGGTTGTCTATCCATTTTGTGTTTTTATACTGTAAAATAGACAAGAGTTAGATTCATAAAAAAAATACTTATTAATACAAGCAATTTTTACATATATCATAAAGCATAAGCACACTATATTACATATATTACACCACACGAATACAACTATCTTATTCCGACTCGCTTGTTTCTTCTTCTTCGGTTTTGGTTCGTTTTAACAAGTTTCTAGGGATATATGATGTTCCCCTAATACGAGCCGTTGTTATCCACATTGGTTTAGAAAAACCTGGTGGTTTAGAGGTTCCCGGGTCATTATTACAACTTAAGGACTTCGGGGGTTGACGATACATATAAAGTTCATCGGGGTTGGAATTAGATTTCTCTATTTTTATGCCCTTTCCCTTATTATTTTCTTTTGCCCTTTTAAATTCAGTTGGGGTAATTTCTATAACATCATCAGAATTCTCGTCGGAATCCGATTCATCGGAGAATTGGAAATCCTCCCAATATTTTGCTTCCTTGGCGGAAACACCATTGACCATAATTAACCTTGGTCGGTTGGTTGAGGATTTTTTTTTACTTAACCGTTTTATTATTTCCCCCACCGGTTCTATTTCTTCATCCGGTTCCGATTCTTCTTCCGGTTCCGATTCTTCTTCCGGTTCCGACTCTTCTTCCGGTTCCTCTTCGGGAACTTGTGAATCAGTCCACGAATCATTCCAATTTACATTTGACTCTTCATTATTATTAGGTGAGTCAATGGGACTTGTTCTAGAGGTAGACATCTATCACATAATATCAAACGCGTTAAGAGATTAATATATCACATAATATTCACATGTTAAAAATATATAGTTTCCAACAAAATTTGTTAAGCAATCATTTTTCAAGTAAACACGGTCGAAGTCCAGACTCACTAATGCATCCTAACAAACTAGATAAGACACACTAATGCAAAATTCTGGTTCTCTAAGACCAACGCTCGGATACCAACTGAAATGTCCCGTTCTTATTGATTAAAAACGTTCCATATTAATTGATTTCGTTGCGAGGTTTTGACCTATATATGAGACGTTTTTCAAAGACTGCATTCATTTTAAAACTAACCATAACCTTTATTTCATCAATAAAGGTTTAAAAGCTTTACGTAGATTATCAAATAATGATAATCTAAAATATCCTGTTTACACACTGAAATGTCCCGTTCTTATTGATTAAAAACGTTCCATATTAATTGATTTCGTTGCGAGATTTTGACCTCTATATGAGATGTTTTTCAAAGACTGCATTCATTTTAAAACAAACCATAACCTTTATTTCATCAATAAAGGTTTAAAAAGCTTTACGTAGATTATCAAATAATGATAATCTAAAATATCCTGTTTACACACGACCATTACATAATGGTTTACAATACAAATATGTTACAACAAAATAAGTTTCTTGAATGCAGTTTTTACACAATATCATACAAGCATGGACTCCAAATCTCGTCCTTATTTAAGTATGCGATAGCGGAAGCTCTTAATAATCACCTGAGAATAAACATGCTTAAAACGTCAACAAAAATGTTGGTGAGTTATAGGTTTAACCTATATATATCAAATCATAATAATAGACCACAAGATTTCATATTTCAATACACATCCCATACATAGAGATAAAAATCATTCATATGGTGAACACCTGGTAACCGACATTAACAAGATGCATATATAAGAATATCCCCATCATTCCGGGACACCCTTCGGATATGATATAAATTTCGAAGTACTAAAGCATCCGGTACTTTGGATGGGGCTTGTTGGGCCCAATAGATCTATCTTTAGGATTCGCGTCAATTAGGGTGTCTGTTCCCTAATTCTTAGATTACCAGACTTAATAAAAAGGGGCATATTCGATTTCGATAATTCAACCATAGAATGTAGTTTCACGTACTTGTGTCTATTTTGTAAATCATTTATAAAACCTGCATGTATTCTCATCCCAAAAATATTAGATTTTAAAAGTGGGACTATAACTCACTTTCACAGATTTTTACTTCGTCGGGAAGTAAGACTTGGCCACTGGTTGATTCACGAACCTATAACAATATATACATATATATCAAAGTATGTTCAAAATATATTTACAACACTTTTAATATATTTTGATGTTTTAAGTTTATTAAGTCAGCTGTCCTCGTTAGTAACCTACAACTAGTTGTCCACAGTTAGATGTACAGAAATAAATCGATAAATATTATCTTGAATCAATCCACGACCCAGTGTATACGTATCTCAGTATTGATCACAACTCAAATTATATATATTTTGGAATCAACCTCAACCCTGTATAGCTAACTCCAACATTCACATATAGAGTGTCTATGGTTGTTCCGAAATATATATAGATGTGTCGACATGATAGGTCGAAACATTGTATACGTGTGTATGGTATCTCAAGATTACATAATATACAATACAAGTTGATTAAGTTATGGTTGGAATAGATTTGTTACCAATTTTCACGTAGCTAAAATGAGAAAAATTATCCAATCTTGTTTTACCCATAACTTCTTCATTTTAAATTCGTTTTGAGTGAATCAAATTGCTATGGTTTCATATTGAACTCTATTTTATGAATCTAGACAGAAAAGTATAGGTTTATAGTCGGAAAAATAAGTTACAAGTCGTTTTTGTAAAGGTAGTCATTTCAGTCGAAAGAACGACGTCTAGATGACCATTTTAGAAAACATACTTCCACTTTGAGTTTAATCATAATTTTTGGATATAGTTTCATGTTCATAATAAAAATCATTTTCTCAGAATAACAACTTTAAAATCAAAGTTTATCATAGTTTTTAATTAACTAACCCAAAACAGCCCGCGGTGTTACTACGACGGCGTAAATCCGGTTTTACGGTGTTTTTCGTGTTTCCAGGTTTTAAATCATTAAGTTAGCATATCATACAGATATAGAACATGTGTTTAGTTGATTTTAAAAGTCAAGTTAGAAGGATTAACTTTTCTTTGCGAACAAGTTTAGAATTAACTAAACTATGTTCTAGTGATTACAAGTTTAAACCTTCGAATAAGATAGCTTTATATGTATGAATTGAATGATGTTATGAACATCATTACTACCTTAAGTTCCTTGGATAAACCTACTGGAAAATAGAAAAATGGATCTAGCTTCAATGGATCCTTGGATGGCTCGAAGTTCTTGAAGCAGAATCATGACACGAAAACAAGTTCAAGTAAGATCATCACTTGAAATAAGATTGTTATAGTTATAGAAATTGAACCAAAGTTTGAATATGATTATTACCTTGTATTAGAATGATAACCTACTGTAAGAAACAAAGATTTCTTGAGGTTGGATGATCACCTTACAAGATTGGAAGTGAGCTAGCAAACTTGAAAGTATTCTTGATTTTATGTAACTAGAACTTGTAAAATATATGAAGAACACTTAGAACTTGAAGATAGAACTTGAGAGAGATCAATTAGATGAAGAAAATTGAAGAATGAAAGTGTTTGTAGGTGTTTTTGGTCGTTGGTGTATGGATTAGATATAAAGGATATGTAATTTTGTTTTCATGTAAATAAGTCATGAATGATTACTCATATTTTTGTAATTTTATGAGATATTTCATGCTAGTTGCCAAATGATGGTTCCCACATGTGTTAGGTGACTCACATGGGCTGCTAAGAGCTGATAATTGGAGTGTATATACCAATAGTACATACATCTAAAAGCTGTGTATTGTACGAGTACGAATACGGGTGCATACGAGTAGAATTGTTGATGAAACTGAACGAGGATGTAATTGTAAGCATTTTTGTTAAGTAGAAGTATTTTGATAAGTGTATTGAAGTCTTTCAAAAGTGTATAAATACATATTAAAACACTACATGTATATACATTTTAACTGAGTCGTTAAGTCATCGTTAGTCGTTACATGTAAGTGTTGTTTTGAAACCTTTAGGTTAACGATCTTGTTAAATGTTGTTAACCCAATGTTTATAATATCAAATGATATTTTAAATTATTATATTATCATGATATTATCATGTATGAATATCTCTTAATATGATATATATACATTAAATGTCGTTACAACGATAATCGTTACATATATGTCTCGTTTCAAAATCATTAAGTTAGTAGTCTTGTTTTTACATATGTAGTTCATTGTTAATATAATTAATGATATGTTTACTTATCATAATATCATGTTAACTATATATATAACCATATATATGTCATCATATAGTTTTTACAAGTTTTAACGTTCGTGAATCACCGGTCAACTTGGGTGGTCAATCGTCTATATGAAACCTATTTCAATTAATCAAGTCTTAACAAGTTTGATTGCTTAACATGTTGGAAACATTTAATCATGTAAATATCAATCTCAATTAATATATATAAACATGGAAAAGTTCGGGTCAGTACAGTACCTACCCGTTAAATAAATTTCGTCCCGAAATTTTAAGCTGTTAAAGGTGTTGACGAATCTTCTGGAAATAGATGCGGGTATTTCTTCTTCATCTGATCTTCATGCTCCCAGGTGAACTCGGGTCCTCTACGAGCATTCCATCGAACCTTAACAATTGGTATCTTGTTTTGCTTAAGTCTTTTAACCTCACGATCCATTATTTCGACGGGTTCTTCGATGAATTGAAGTTTTTCGTTGATTTGGATTTCATCTAACGGAATAGTGAGATCTTCTTTAGCAAAACATTTCTTCAAATTCGAGACGTGGAAAGTGTTATGTACAGCCGATAGTTGTTGAGGTAACTCTAGTCGGTAAGCTACTGGTCCGACACGATCAATAATCTTGAATGGTCCAATATACCTTGGATTTAATTTCCCTCGTTTACCAAATCGAACAACGCCTTTCCAAGGTGCAACTTTAAGCATGACCATCTCTCCAATTTCAAATTCTATATCTTTTCTTTTAATGTCAGCGTAGCTCTTTTGTCGACTTTGGGCGGTTTTCAACCGTTGTTGAATTTGGATGATCTTCTCGGTAGTTTCTTGTATAATCTCCGGACCCGTAATCTGTCTATCCCCCACTTCACTCCAACAAATCGGAGACCTGCACTTTCTACCATAAAGTGCTTCAAACGGCGCCATCTCAATGCTTGAATGGTAGCTGTTGTTGTAGGAAAATTCTGCTAATGGTCGATGTCGATCCCAACTGTTTCCGAAATCAATAACACATGCTCGTAGCATGTCTTCAAGCGTTTGTATCGTCCTTTCACTCTGCCCATCAGTTTGTGGATGATAGGCAGTACTCATGTCTAGACGAGTTCCTAATGCTTGCTGTAATGTCTGCCAGAATCTTGAAATAAATCTGCCATCCCTATCAGAGATAATAGAGATTGGTATTCCATGTCTGGAGACGACTTCCTTCAAATACAGTTGTGCTAACTTCTCCATCTTGTCATCTTCTCTTATTGGCAGGAAGTGTGCTGATTTGGTGAGACGATCAACTATTACCCAAATAGTATCAAAACCACTTGCAGTCCTTGGCAATTTAGTGATGAAATCCATGGTAATGTTTTCCCATTTCCATTCCGGGATTTCGGGTTGTTGAAGTAGACCTGATGGTTTCTGATGCTCAACTTTGACCTTAGAACACGTCAAACATTCTCCCACGTATTTAGCAACATCGGCTTTCATACCCGGCCACCAAAAATGTTTCTTGAGATCCTTGTACATCTTCCCCGTTCCAGGATGTATTGAGTATCTGGTTTTATGAGCTTCTCTAAGTACTATTTCTCTCATATCTCCAAATTTTGGTACCCAAATCCTTTCAGCCCTATACCGGGTTCCGTCTTCCCGAATATTAAGATGCTTCTCCGATCCTTTGGGTATTTCATCCTTTAAATTTCCCTCTTTTAAAACTCCTTGTTGCGCCTCCTTTATTTGAGTAGTAAGGTTATTATGAATCATTATATTCATAGATTTTACTCGAATGGGTTCTCTGTCCTTCCTGCTCAAGGCATCGGCTACCACATTTGCCTTCCCCGGGTGGTAACGAATCTCAAAGTCATAATCATTCAATAATTCAATCCACCTACGCTGCCTCATATTCAGTTGTTTCTGATTAAATATGTGTTGAAGACTTTTGTGGTAGGTATATATAATACTTTTGACCCCATATAAGTAGTGCCTCCAAGTCTTTAATGCAAAAACAACCGCGCCTAATTCCAAATCATGCGTCGTATAATTTTGTTCGTGAATATTCAATTGTCTAGACGCATAAGCAATCACCTTCGTTCGTTGCATTAATACACAACCGAGACCTTGCTTTGATGCGTCACAATAAATCACAAAATCATCATTCCCTTCAGGCAATGACAATATAGGTGCCGTAGTTAGCTTTTTCTTCAATAACTGAAACGCTTTCTCTTGTTCATCATTCCATTCAAATTTCTTCCCTTTATGCGTTAATGCAGTCAAGGGTTTTGCTATTCTGGAAAAGTCTTGGATGAACCTTCTGTAGTAACCATCTATTCCTAAAAACTGGCGTATGTGTTTCGGAGTTTTCGGGGTTTCCCACTTTTCAACAGTTTCTATCTTTGCTGGATCCACCTTAATACCTTCTTTGTTCACTATGTGACCGAGGAATTGAACTTCTTCCAACCAAAATGCACACTTTGAAAACTTAGCGTACAATTCTTCCTTCCTCAATACTTCTAACACCTTTCTCAAATGTTCACCGTGTTCTTGGTCATTCTTTGAGTAAATAAGTATGTCATCAATGAAAACAATGACAAACTTGTCAAGGTATGGTCCACACACTCGGTTCATAAGGTCCATGAACACAGCTGGTGCATTAGTTAAACCAAACGGCATGACCATAAACTCGTAATGACCGTAACGTGTTCTGAAAGCAGTCTTTGGAATATCATCTTCTTTCACCCGCATTTGATGGTACCCGGAACGTAAGTCAATCTTTGAATAAACAGACGAGCCTTGTAGTTGATCAAATAAGTCGTCGATTCTCGGTAGTGGGTAGCGGTTCTTGATGGTAAGTTTGTTCAACTCTCGGTAGTCGATACACAACCTGAATGTACCATCTTTCTTCTTGAAAAACAAAACAGGAGCTCCCCACGGTGATGTGCTTGGTCGAATGAAAACACGCTCTAAAAGTTCTTGTAATTGGCTTTGTAGTTCTTTCATCTCGCTGGGTGCGAGTCTGTAAGGTGCACGAGCTATTGGTGCAGCTCCTGGTACAAGATCTATTTGAAATTCAACGGATCGATGTGGGGGTAATCCCGGTAATTCTTTCGGAAATACATCGGGAAATTTTTTTGCAATGGGAACATCATTGATGCTCTTTTCTTCAGTTTGTACTTTCTCGACGTGTGCTAGAACAGCATAGCAACCTTTTCTTATTAGTTTTTGTGCCTTCAAATTACTAATAAGATGTAGTTTCGTGTTGCCCTTTTCTCCGTACACCATTAAGGGTTTTCCTTTTTCTCGTATAATGCGAATTGCATTTTTGTAACAAACGATCTCCGCTTTCACTTCTTTCAACCAGTCCATACCGATTATCACATCAAAACTCCCTAACTCTACTGGTATCAAATCAATCTTAAATGTTTCGCTAACCAGTTTAATTTCTCGATTCCGACATATATTATCTGCTGAAATTAATTTACCATTTGCTAATTCGAGTAAAAATTTACTATCCAAAGGCGTCAATGGACAACTTAATTTAGCACAAAAATCTCTACTCATATAGCTTCTATCCGCACCCGAATCAAATAAAACGTAAGCAGATTTATTGTCAATAAGAAACGTACCCGTAACAAGCTCCGGGTCTTCCTGTGCCTCTGCCGCATTAATATTGAAAACTCTTCCACGGCCTTGTCCATTCGTGTTCTCCTGGTTCGGGCAATTTCTTATAATGTGGCCCGGTTTTCCACATTTATAACAAACTACATTGGCATAACTTGCTCCGACACTACTTGCTCCGCCATTACTCGTTCCGACACCATTTGTTCCTTTCATTCTATTAACCCCTGGTCCGTAGACCTCACACTTCGCCGCGCTATGACCATTTCTTTTACACTTGTTGCAAAATTTGGTGCAGAACCCCGAGTGATTCTTTTCACACCTTTGGCATAGCTGCTTCTGATTGTTGTTGTTGTTGCGGTTATTATTGTTGTTGGGATGATTGTTGTAGTTGCTGTTGTTGTTGTTGTTGTTGTTGTTGTTGTTGTTGTTGTTGTTGTTGTTGGGCCGTTTGTTGTAGTTGCGATTGATGTTGCGATTGTTGGGATAATTGTTACGATTATTGTTGTAATTGATGTTGTTGTTGTATTGGTGATTCTTATCACCGTTTTCCTCCCACTTTCTTTTGACTTGCTTCACATTGGCCTCTTCAGCAGTCTGTTCTTTAATTCTTTCTTCAATCTGGTTCACGAGTTTGTGAGCCATTCTACATGCCTGTTGTATGGAGGCGGGCTCGTGTGAACTTATATCTTCTTGGATTCTTTCCGGTAATCCTTTCACAAACGCGTCGATCTTCTCTTCCTCATCTTCGAATGCTCCCGGACACAATAGGCACAATTCTGTGAATCGTCTTTCGTACGTGGTAATATCAAATCCTTGGGTTCGTAACCCTCTAAGTTCTGTCTTGAGCTTATTGACCTCGGTTCTGGGACGGTACTTCTCGTTCATCAAGTGCTTGAATGCTGACCACGGTAGTGCGTACGCATCGTCTTGTCCCACTTGCTCTAGATAGGTATTCCACCATGTTAACGCAGAACCTGTGAAGGTATGCGTAGCGTACTTTACTTTGTCCTCTTCAGTACACTTACTTATGGCAAACACCGATTCGACCTTCTCGGTCCACCGTTTCAATCCGATCGGTCCTTCGGTTCCATCAAATTCTAAAGGTTTGCAGGCAGTGAATTCTTTGTAGGTGCATCCTACACGATTTCCTGTACTGCTAGATCCAAGGTTATTGTTGGTATGTAGCGCAGCCTGTACTGCGGCTATGTTTGAAGCTAAAAAAGTACGGAATTCCTCTTCATTCATATTCACGGTGTGTCGAGTAGTCGGTGCCATTTCCTTCAAAATAGTTAAATGGAACAAGTTAATCATACAGACTATTAAGAGTAGTTAATAGTATTTCGTAGCATAATATGAACTCATTTATAAAAGCTTTTTCTTCATATTAGCGTTTTATAAGTTTAAATTCGGGTAGTACCTACCCGTTAAGTTCATACTTAGTAGCTAATATACAATTCAACTACTACAATTCTATATGAAAAACTGATTATAATAATATTTCGCGTTCAAACTTTTATACAATATTTTACAAACTTACAATACCGCTTATTTTACATAAAGCATGAAATATAGCACACAATAACTTTGATACAAGATAGTTGTGAAGATAATTCTAGCTAGTACACAAGTCGTTCAGCAAAGGCAATAAAGACACGTAATTCATACGTCCAGAAACAAGTCATGCATTCTGGTTTTACTAGGACTACTTCCCATCCTTGGTCTTGTGCAACATAACCGTTATGGCCGTTGATAAGACAGCGTGTTGTAACGTCGTCAAAGGGGCGAGGGTTACGTAATGTCCAACAGTCCCGTAATAATCTAAAAACCTCATTTCTTACCCCAATTACCGACTCCGTCACTTGTGGAAACGTTTTGTTTAATAGTTGTAGCCCGATGTTCTTGTTCTCACTTTGGTGAGAAGCGAACATTACTAATCCGTAAGCATAACATGCTTCTTTATGTTGCATGTTAGCCGCTTTTTCTAAATCACGAAGTCCAATATTCGGATATATTGAGTCAAAATAATTTCTTAACCCGTTGCGTAAAATAGCATTTGGGTTCCCCGCAATATATGCGTCAAAGTAAACACATCGTAACTTATGGGTTTCCCAATGTATTCCCCATCTTTCAAACGAAAGTTTCTTATAAACCAAGACATTCTTGGAATGTTCTTCGAATGTCTTACAAACTGATCTCGCCTTAAATAGTTGTGCCGAGGAATTCTGGCCGACTCTAGACAAGATTTCATCAATCATGTCTCCGGGTAGGTCTCTTAAAATATTGGGTTGTCTATCCATTCTGTGTTTTTAAACTGTAAAATAGACAAGAGTTAGATTCATAAAAAATACTTATTAATACAAGCAATTTTTACATATATCATAAAGCATAAGAACACTATATTACATATATTACACCACACGAATACAACTATCTTATTCCGACTCGCTCGTTTCTTCTTCTTCGGTTTTGGTTCGTTTTGCCAAGTTTCTAGGGATATATGATGTTCCCCTAATATGAGCCGTCGTGATCCATATTGGTTTAGAAAAACCTGGTGGTTTAGAGGTTCCCGGGTCATTGTTACAACTTAAGGACTTCGGGGGTTGACGATACATATAAAGTTCATCGGGGTTGAAATTAGATTTCTCTATTTTTATGCCCTTTCCCTTATTATTTTCTTTTGCCTTTTTAAATTCAGTTGGGGTAATTTCTATAACATCATCGGAATTCTCGTCGGAATCCGATTCATCGGAGAATTGGTAATCCTCCCAATATTTTGCTTCCTTGGTGGAAACACCATTGACCATAATTAACCTTGGTCGGTTGGTTGAGGATTCTCTTTTTCTTAACCGTTTTATTATTTCCCCCACCGGTTCTATTTCTTCTTCCGGTTCCGATTCTTCTTCCGGTTCTGATTCTTCTTCCGGTTCCGACTCTTCTTCCGGTTCCTCTTCGGGAACTTGTGAATCAGTCCACGAATCATTCCAATTTACATTTGACTCTTCATTATTATTAGGTGAGTCAATGGGACTTGTTCTAGAGGTAGACATCTATCACATAATATCAAACACGTTAAGAGATTAATATATCACATAATATTCATATGTTAAAAATATATAGTTTCCAACAAAAATGTTAAGCAATCATTTTTAAAGAAAACACGGTCGAAGTCCAGACTCACTAATGCATCCTAACAAACTCGATAAGACACACTTAATGCAAATTTTCTGGTTCTCTAAGACCAACGCTCGGATACCAACTGAAATGTCCCGTTCTTATTGATTAAAAACGTTCCATATTAATTGATTTCGTTGCGAGATTTTGACCTCTATATGAGATGTTTTTCAAAGACTGCATTCATTTTAAAACAAACCATAACCTTTATTTCATCAATAAAGGTTTAAAAAGCTTTACGTAGATTATCAAATAATGATAATCTAAAATATCCTGTTTACACACAACCATTACATAATGGTTTACAATACAAATATGTTACAACAAAATAAGTTTCTTGAATGCAGTTTTTACACAATATCATACAAGCATGGACTCCAAATCTCGTCCTTATTTAAGTATGCGATAGCGGAAGCTCTTAATAATCACCTGAGAATAAACATGCTTAAAACGTCAACAAAAATGTTGGTGAGTTATAGGTTTAACCTATATATATCAAATCATAATAATAGACCACAAGATTTCATATTTCAATACACATCCCATACATAGAGATAAAAATCATTCATATGGTGAACACCTGGTAACCGACATTAACAAGATGCATATATAAGAATATCCCCATCATTCCGGGACACCCTTCGGATATGATATAAATTTCGAAGTACTAAAGCATCCGGTACTTTGGATGGGGCTTGTTGGGCCCAATAGATCTATCTTTAGGATTCGCGTCAATTAGGGTGTCTGTTCCCTAATTCTTAGATTACCAGACTTAATAAAAAGGGGCATATTCGATTTCGATAATTCAACCATAGAATGTAGTTTCACGTACTTGTGTCTATTTTGTAAATCATTTATAAAACCTGCATGTATTCTCATCCCAAAAATATTAGATTTTAAAAGTGGGACTATAACTCACTTTCACAGATTTTTACTTCGTCGGGAAGTAAGACTTGGCCACTGGTTGATTCACGAACCTATAACAATATATACATATATATCAAAGTATGTTCAAAATATATTTACAACACTTTTAATATATTTTGATGTTTTAAGTTTATTAAGTCAGCTGTCCTCGTTAGTAACCTACAACTAGTTGTCCACAGTTAGATGTACAGAAATAAATCGATAAATATTATCTTGAATCAATCCACGACCCAGTGTATACGTATCTCAGTATTGATCACAACTCAAATTATATATATTTTGGAATCAACCTCAACCCTGTATAGCTAACTCCAACATTCACATATAGAGTGTCTATGGTTGTTCCGAAATATATATAGATGTGTCGACATGATAGGTCGAAACATTGTATACGTGTGTATGGTATCTCAAGATTACATAATATACAATACAAGTTGATTAAGTTATGGTTGGAATAGATTTGTTACCAATTTTCACGTAGCTAAAATGAGAAAAATTATCCAATCTTGTTTTACCCATAACTTCTTCATTTTAAATTCGTTTTGAGTGAATCAAATTGCTATGGTTTCATATTGAACTCTATTTTATGAATCTAGACAGAAAAGTATAGGTTTATAGTCGGAAAAATAAGTTACAAGTCGTTTTTGTAAAGGTAGTCATTTCAGTCGAAAGAACGACGTCTAGATGACCATTTTAGAAAACATACTTCCACTTTGAGTTTAATCATAATTTTTGGATATAGTTTCATGTTCATAATAAAAATCATTTTCTCAGAATAACAACTTTAAAATCAAAGTTTATCATAGTTTTTAATTAACTAACCCAAAACAGCCCGCGGTGTTACTACGACGGCGTAAATCCGGTTTTACGGTGTTTTTCGTGTTTCCAGGTTTTAAATCATTAAGTTAGCATATCATACAGATATAGAACATGTGTTTAGTTGATTTTAAAAGTCAAGTTAGAAGGATTAACTTTTGTTTGCGAACAAGTTTAGAATTAACTAAACTATGTTCTAGTGATTACAAGTTTAAACCTTCGAATAAGATAGCTTTATATGTATGAATTGAATGATGTTATGAACATCATTACTACCTTAAGTTCCTTGGATAAACCTACTGGAAAATAGAAAAATGGATCTAGCTTCAATGGATCCTTGGATGGCTCGAAGTTCTTGAAGCAGAATCATGACACGAAAACAAGTTCAAGTAAGATCATCACTTGAAATAAGATTGTTATAGTTATAGAAATTGAACCAAAGTTTGAATATGATTATTACCTTGTATTAGAATGATAACCTACTGTAAGAAACAAAGATTTCTTGAGGTTGGATGATCACCTTACAAGATTGGAAGTGAGCTAGCAAACTTGAAAGTATTCTTGATTTTATGTAACTAGAACTTGTAAAATATATGAAGAACACTTAGAACTTGAAGATAGAACTTGAGAGAGATCAATTAGATGAAGAAAATTGAAGAATGAAAGTGTTTGTAGGTGTTTTTGGTCGTTGGTGTATGGATTAGATATAAAGGATATGTAATTTTGTTTTCATGTAAATAAGTCATGAATGATTACTCATATTTTTGTAATTTTATGAGATATTTCATGCTAGTTGCCAAATGATGGTTCCCACATGTGTTAGGTGACTCACATGAGCTGCTAAGAGCTGATAATTGGAGTGTATATACCAATAGTACATACATCTAAAAGCTGTGTATTGTACGAGTACGAATACGGGTGCATACGAGTAGAATTGTTGATGAAACTGAACGAGGATGTAATTGTAAGCATTTTTGTTAAGTAGAAGTATTTTGATAAGTGTATTGAAGTCTTTCAAAAGTGTATAAATACATATTAAAACACTACATGTATATACATTTTAACTGAGTCGTTAAGTCATCGTTAGTCGTTACATGTAAGTGTTGTTTTGAAACCTTTAGGTTAACGATCTTGTTAAATGTTGTTAACCCAATGTTTATAATATCAAATGATATTTTAAATTATTATATTATCATGATATTATCATGTATGAATATCTCTTAATATGATATATATACATTAAATGTCGTTACAACGATAATCGTTACATATATGTCTCGTTTCAAAATCATTAAGTTAGTAGTCTTGTTTTTACATATGTAGTTCATTGTTAATATAATTAATGATATGTTTACTTATCATAATATCATGTTAACTATATATATAACCATATATATGTCATCATATAGTTTTTACAAGTTTTAACGTTCGTGAATCACCGGTCAACTTGGGTGGTCAATCGTCTATATGAAACCTATTTCAATTAATCAAGTCTTAACAAGTTTGATTGCTTAACATGTTGGAAACATTTAATCATGTAAATATCAATCTCAATTAATATATATAAACATGGAAAAGTTCGGGACACTACACACACGACCATTACATAATGGTTTACAATACAAATATGTTACAACAAAATAAGTTTCTTGAATGCAGTTTTTACACAATATCATACAAGCATGGACTCCAAATCTTGTCCTTATTTAAGTATGCGACAGCGGAAGCTCTTAATAATCACCTGAGAATAAACATGCTTAAAACGTCAACAAAAATGTTGGTGAGTTATAGGTTTAACCTATATATATCAAATCGTAACAATAGACCACAAGATTTCATATTTCAATACACATCCCATACATAGAGATAAAAATCATTCATATGGTGAACACCTGGTAACTGACATTAACAAGATGCATATATAAGAATATCCCCATCATTCCGGGACACCCTTCGGATATGATATAAATTTTGAAGTACTAAAGCATCCGGTACTTTGGATGGGGTTTGTTAGGCCCAATAGATCTATCTTTAGGATTCGCGTCAATTAGGGTGTCTGTTCCCTAATTCTTAGATTACCAGACTTAATAAAAAGGGGCATATTCGATTTCGATAATTCAACCATAGAATGTAGTTTCACGTACTTGTGTCTATTTTGTAAATCATTTATAAAACCTGCATGTATTCTCATCACAAAAATATTAGATTTTAAAAGTGGGACTATAACTCACTTTCACAGATTTTTACTTCGTCGGGAAGTAAGACTTGGCCACTGGTTGATTCACGAACCTATAACAATATATACATATATATCAAAGTATGTTCAAAATATATTTACAACACTTTTAATATATTTTGATGTTTTAAGTTTATTAAGTCAGCTGTCCTCGTTAGTAACCTACAACTAGTTGTCCACAGTTAGATTGTGATGACCCGGGAATTTCCGACCAAATTTAAACTTTAATCTTTATATGATTCCGACACGATAAGCAAAGTCTGTAATGTTGAGTCTTAAAAATGTTGGAACAGTGTTCATATATTCAATTACCTTTGACTGTGCTCACCGATTCACGAACATTTAATTGTAAATAGATATGTGAGTATGTGTATATAAATAATAATTCGAAAAATAATTTGAAGTATTCTATGTTGTTAAAAATTAATAAAATAAAAATAAGATATTATAATAATTATTATTTAAAATATATATCTCTATATATAAATAAAGTATATTAAAAATAAATATTAGATGATTGTAATACTCGTTTGATGTTCCGATTAATATTAAGCAAATCTAAAATGAACTTATATGATTTTAAAATAAACGGTGATCCGAAAATGAGTTTTATAAATTTTAGGCTTATTAATAATATATTTAGAAGTTGTTTGTCAAATTTTAAAACTTTTTATATTTTACTTACAGCTCACCACCTTTGTCAACCTCCAAGAACGTTCACCTACAGCTCACCACTTTGAACCACCATAACTATCTCCACCATCGGTCACCTAAATACCACCCTCAAACCACCATCGAACCTTCATTTTTTTTTCTTCTGTTAACGAGGAATAACGATGAAGACTGTGAAATGAAGAAGAATGGTAACAAGAATGATGAACGAGGATAATGTTAGTAATGATATCCAGCAAACTGTTTTACTCGACATTCATCGAACCCATATATATATATATATATATATATATATATATATAGATACATATATATATATATATATATATATATATATATATATATATATATATATATATATATATATATATATATATATATATATATATATATATATATATATATATATATATATATATATTTTTTCTTTTTCTGTACCGAAATAATGAAGATGACAATATTAGTTGATGATGATGTCGATGATTATGAACACGAAGGTGATTGTTTGATGAAGAGGATATGGCAAGGAAAAATGGTGAATAGTTCTGGGTCTCTTGTTTTTTTGAAGAAGATAAAAACAGTAAAGGTTAAATAAATGATAGATTTGATATAATTAAGAAAGAACAAGGCAGAGCAAACGATTAGGAGGTGAGTTGATGAGTGAGAGGTCCTAGGTTCGAAACTTAGCCACGACATTTATTTTCTTTTTAGTAATAAAAGGTTGCTGCTGGGCTATGTTCCATTGTGTGATTGGGCCGTGAACTTGTCTTATTAGTTGGGCCGTACTATTGGGCCAAGATCAGGCGTATGGACTGCAAGGATAGTGATTAAGTAATGATAATGATAATGGACGTACGATGATGATGATCATGGAGAATGATATGATATTTGATGATAATGAGAATGATAAAACGTTTCATATGATAAAGAAATAATCAGGCAGTTTAAAATATATACAAATTAACGGTTCAATGGTTGGGAAGGGAGTTGTTAAACGAGAGGTTGCGGGTTCGAATCTTGGCTGTGACATATTTGGTATCTTTTTAAGGTAGTATTATTATTTATTATTATTAATACTACTACTACTACTACTACTACTATTATTATTATTATTATTATTATTATTATTATTATTATTATTATTATTATTATTATTAGTATTATTATTATTATTATTATTATTATTATTATTATTATTATTATTATTATTATTATTATTATTATTATTATTATTAAACCAGTAATATCACGACTACCATAAACAAGTAAAATTAATATTTTTACAAATACTATTATTAATAACATTGTTGTTATCATTAATAGGGTTATTATAAATATATGTATATTAGTAATGTTATTATCATTATTTATTTTCACTAATAATAACTTAGTATAATAGAACTACTGTTTGGATAAACAAATTAAAATGCATACAAACAAAGTATATACTAAAAATTTATGTAAGACTTTTACAAAAATAATAATATATAAACTTGTTTAATTGATATTATGTGTATTAATATAAATAATTGATATAGGTTCGTGAATCCGAGGCCGACCCTGCATATTTCAGTATAGTCATATGTATTTTTACTACAAAATACATTAGGTGAGTTTCATTTGCCTTTTTACCCTTTATATTTTTGGGCTGAGAATACATGCGCAACTTTTATAACTGTTTTACGAAATAGACACAAGAAATCAAAATTACATTATATGGTTGAATGATCGAAATCGAATATGTCCCTTTTTATTAAGTCTGGTAATCTAAGAATTAGGGAACCGACACCCTAATTGACGCGAACTCTAAAGATAGATCTATCGGGCCCAACAAGCCCCATCCAAAGTATCGGATGCTTTAGTACTTCAAAATTTATATCATGTCCGAAGGAGGATCCCGGAATGATGGGGATATTCTTATATGCATATTGTGAATGTCGGTTACCAGGTGTTCAATCCATGAATGATATTTTTGTCTCTATGCATGGGACGTATGTTTATGAGAAATGAAAATATGAAATCTTGTGGTCTATTAAAATTATGAAATGATTATTTATGTTAAACTAATGAACTCACCAACCTTTTGGTTGACACTTTAAAGCATGCTTATTCTCAGGTACGAAAGAAATCTTCCGCTGTGCATTTGCTCATTTTAAAGATATTACTTAGAGTCATTCATGACATATTTCAAAAGATGTTGCATTCGAGTCGTTGAGTTCATCAAGATTATTATTAAGTCAATTATAGTTAGATTTATTATAAAATGGTATGCATGCCGTCAACTTTCGATGTAATGAAAGATTGTCTTTTCAAAAACGAATGCAATGTTTGTAAAATGTATCATATAGAGGTCAAGTACCTCGCGATGTAATCAACTGTTGTAAATCGTTTATAATCGATACGGACTTTGTCCGGATGGATTAGGACGGGTCTTCATAGTTGGTATCAGAGCAGAGGTCTTAGCGAACCAGGTCTGCATTAGTGTGTCTAACTGATAAGTTGTTAGGAGGCATTAGTGAGTCTGGACTTCGACCGTGTCTGCATGTTATAAGTTTTGCTATTCATTTCTAGTCGGAATTCATTTGCTTATCATCCTTAGTAAATTACCTGCTCATTATTCTTAGTCTAGACACATCTTATTGCATTGACTGCATGAAAAGTGTATAGACAAAATTCATATCTTAGCGTATCTGCTAATTCATATCTTAGCGTATCTGTTATTGTTATCTTTGCCTGACAGTTTCCGTAGATTCCTCCGTAATTTATGGAATTTTAGTATTATATATGCACATGTAAATTATGTATTGCAGGGTACTAATCTACATCCTATAATATATTTCTTATCAAAAAAAAAAAAAATTCCTTCATCTGATCGTACGAGATGAATCCTGCAACCAGTTCGAGTCCCTCAGATTCCGATAGCTATTCCGATATTTATTCCGACAGCTATTCCGACATAGACATTCACCTAAGCTCCGAAAACAGCGTCATCGGCATGAATCAACCAATCAGCCATTACCAATTCATCTGATGGGTTCGTAGTCGACTTAATTAATGGAAACACGCAGAAGGTAATCCCTTCCACCAGCCGAATTCACCTCTTTACAATGAACCTGAAGCGTTTACCGGTGAACCTGTTCGAGACACCATTTTCAGTCTCATTTCCAGGGTAACTCGACAAGATTATATTCTATCCACAATTCTGAACCTTATTCATCCGCTCGTTCCGACCGACAATCATCCTGGAGTAATAAGTCAACGAACTCCGCGCTCGAATAATCAATTCGGAGAATATGGTGCAAAAATGTACCAGCTTCAGCAACATCACCGGCACCAACAGTACCATCAATAACAGCACCAGTACCATCAACAATCCATGCTTCAATATCACCATCTGTACTTCGAGTATGATCTTCGTTTGACGTATCGTTCTACCTCATTTATCTTCGTTCGACATGGCGAATATGTAATCTCTAAAGTTTTAGAGATTATTTATTCTAGTTCCAACCGAAAACTAAATGAGTTTAATATTAAGTTAACTCATTAAATCCATGATTACATCTGAAGAAAATATATATGTATATATGTTTTCATAAAGATTGTAATTAAAAATTCTTTTGTACAAACTGTTAATGGTGAAAATATTTTAACGGGTAGGTAATACCCGAGGAATATTTAAATTTTACATTAATAAGTTACATTGTATGTTCTTCGAATCTGTTTCAACAGTCATATACTATCCTACTTATATCCACCCATATACGTATCCGTTCACCAAAGAATAACTATTTTCATTCAAATTCAAATTTCATATTAGGATTTTGACATATCAGAATCCAATAAGTGGCATAATGAAGAAAAAAAATGGCCACAATAAAAATTGATTAGAAACACACTAATTAACAATATGAAATTTTGTTAAGAATCCACGCTAACAAAATCCTAGCTAACTGTTCCTAGCTAACTGTTAATTCCGTATTACATTTTATTTATCGCAATTTATTTTATCGCAATTTAATTCTCGCAATTTTATTTATCGTTATTTAATTTATGTTATTTATTTTACGCACTTTAAATATCGGGACACGTATTTAAGGTTTTGACATATCATATCGACGCATCGATATATATTATTTGGAATCACCATAGACACTCTATATGCAGTAATGATCGAGTTCTCTATACAGGGTTGAGGTTGATTCTACAATAATATATATATTTTGAGTTGTGATCGAGTCTGAGACGTATACGGGTCACGACACGTATTAATTAATTCGAATATTATATATTAAACTATATATATGAATTATTGGACTGTCAACTATGGACTATCGACTGTGGACTAATAACATTAAACAATTAAAATAAATTAAAATATTGATTATAACATATGAAAATAAACAAGTCTTCACGTTTGCCACTTGATTTCGTCTTAAACATCATTTGTATCTTCACGATTACATTCTGCGTTCAAACCTTTCACGATTCTTGAAAACACCTCAATCAAGAGGATGAACCAACCGCACTTCATTTACGGGAGAAAAGATTGATGCATATAGTTATGCACCTGAAAATACTCGGAACCTGAATAAACGTTTAACACGTAGCTGTGCTAATTCCTTTAGCGTTATTATTACCGAAAATAACTTTGCATCTGCTGTTCGAGATAGCCAGTTTTGTCACAGCTCCAGCAAGACAACTTCGGCTTTTCGTACGAAACAACCTTATTATAACGTTGATATATACGCGTGCTCTTTTATTGTTACCAGGGAACCTTTCATATTCCACCATATTACCATCAGCGTTTAATCATCTAAAAATACAATTTTCCTGAAATCACCTCGGATTAATAACCGATGATTCAGATATCATAGCATCAAATGCAGAGGAAACAGAAAAATGGTAGATGGTCTAAACGACCAAAAGTTTGATGATAAAGAAAGGAGTGTTAGGAATGCTCGTTAGAAAATTGGGTATTGAAAAACAGATTGAACTACCCATGAAGGAGACCAAGGACAAATACAAGGACCAAACCCTACATTCAAAGGATTCAGGTAATTCTGGATCCGTTGAAATCTTTAGAGAATATCTTGCTCGGAAGTCATGTTAAAATCTTGTGGAAAATCTTTTTCCATCAACCATCGAACTTAGAAATTCCAAAATATCATCATCAATATCTTCGATATTTCTGAGGATATTTTCATAAATATTCTCGTCCGAAATTATATACCTCCTCGTGCTTCCTGTGTATCATTATATTGGAAACAGTCAATAGAAAATTTAATACCGAAAAGCGGATTATGCGAAACTATGAAGGAAACCGTGGACAAATCACAAAGAATAAGTTTGACTTCAAAGAATCCAAATGATTCAATGTCTGCTAAAGTCTTTAGTGAATATCTTACTCCTTACTCTAAACCCTTGCAGACAATAGTTTCTATCATCCTCTGATCTTAGATATTCCGAGATATTATCGTATCTTTCATTATAAATATCCTCGATATTTCTGAATATATTTTCATAACTAATCTTATCTGAAATCATTAATCTCTTCGTGCTATCAGTATTACATTATATAGAAACTGTTAGTTTCTATATCCTGTAAACTTTCGAGCTTAAAATATGAATGTTATTGAAGTAATGTTGGGAACTGATGCATGAATTAGTATAATATAATGACACTTGATCAACGTGATTATATTACAGTAAGTCATGCTGAGTTTCTAAATGGAACATGATGATTCACAGATTATAACGTCATCATGTGTCATGTCACATAACTCTTTTATTCTACTTCACTCCTGAACAAATCAAGAAAATGTATTCTTAATGGTTCTATCTTCCGTGATGCTGATAAATTTAAAAATCAAATCATGCTATCACGTTCCTTCCTGCTTAGAACAGTATAATCATTCAAAACTCTATATCTACAAATTATGGACCATTATTTGCTTGACTTGAAGTCGGGAGGAGAAAAAAAAAGCATAGAACTTTGAAATATAAGGGAGAATATAAAGCCCGATAACCACACATAAATTACAAATCGTGTATATCAATGTTTAACGCAACATAAAGACAAGGGAGAATTAAAAACATTATAATCCCAAGGGCGAAGTAGAATAAAGCAGATTCCTCTGGTGGAAGTTGGAAAATGAGAATGATTGTTGCGATAGTAAGGATGAGGACAAGGATCAGAACTGGATTAAGCATTTTCACAATCTTTTGGATGTATGAAATAAGAAAGAAAGTATAGAAATGGTGAGAATAATAGAATAGAAAAGTTTAATTTATAATGGGAATACCAGACGGAGTAATCGAGACAGATCACCGTATTAATTATAGAGATCTTAATTTCCTTATTCGTCGAAGAATCAAATCTTTTAGATTTTGAAGATTTTCTCTATATCCCTGAAATTCCGGAATTCAACCAAGGTAACGTCAAAAGTTAAGACGCATCATGTTTTCTAAATTCAATCGTGACTACGTCAAAAGTTAAGATGCATCTTACTTTCAAAATTCAACCCTGACTCTGTCAAAAGTTACGACGAATCTTTACTTATCCTATTTCAATCTTTTGTGATAATTTCACTCGTACGCTTCGAATAATTGAGTTGTTTTTATTCAAATCACCTGATGGTGATAAAAATTTAATTATTGACTCATATTCGTCATGAAAACATTTTTATTGTTAGCCATGACGACCACACTCAAATTTCGGGACGAAATTTCTTTAACGGGTAGGTACTGTGATGACCCGGGAATTTCTGACCAAATTTAAACTTTAATCTTTATATGATTCCGACACGATAAGCAAAGTCTGTAATGTTGAGTCTTAAAAATGTTGGAACAGTGTTCATATATTCAATTACCCTTTGACTGTGCTCACCGATTCACGAACCTTTAATTGTAAATAGATATGTGTGTATGTGTATATAAATAATAATTCGAAAAATAATTTGAAGTATTCTATGTGGTTAAAAATTAATAAAATAAAAATAAGATATTATAATAATTATTATTTAAAATATATCTCTATATATAAATAAAGGATATTAAAAATAAATATTAGATGATTGTAATACTCGTTTGATGTTCCGATTAATATTAAGCAAATCTAAAATGAACTTATATGATTTTAAAATAAACGGTGATCCGAAAATGAGTTTTATAAATTTTAGGCTTATTAATAATATATTTAGAAGTTGTTTGTCAAATTTTAAAACTTTTTATATTTTACTTACAGCTCACCACCTTTGTCAACCTCCAAGAACGTTCACCTACAGCTCACCACTTTGAACCACCATAACTATCTCCACCATCGGTCACCTCAATACCACCCTCAAACCACCATCGAACCTTCATTTTTTTTTCTTCTGTTAACGAGGAATAACGATGAAGACTGTGAAATGAAGAAGAATGGTAACAAGAATGATGAACGAGGATAATGTTAATAATGATATCCAGCAAACTGCTTTACTCGACATTCATCGAACCCATATATATATATATATATATATATATATATATATATATATATATATATATATATATATATATATATAGATACATATATATATATATATTTTTTTTTTTCTTTTTCTGTACCGAAATAATGAAGATGACAATATTAGTTGATGATGATGTCGATGATTATGAACACGAAGGTGATTGTTTGATGAAGAGGATATGGCAAGGAAAAATGGTGAATAGTTCTGGGTCTCTTGTTTTTTTGAAGAAGATAAAAACAGTAAAGGTTAAATAAATGATAGGTTTGATATAATTAAGAAAGAACAAGGCAGAGCAAACGATTAGGAGGTGAGTTGATGAGTGAGAGGTCCTAGGTTCGAAACTTAGCCACGACATTTATTTTCTTTTTAGTAATAAAAGGTTGCTGCTGGGCTATGTTCCATTGTGTGATTGGGCCGTGAACTTGTCTTATTAGTTGGGCCGTACTATTGGGCCAAGATCAGGCATATGGACTGCAAGGATAGTGATTAAGTAATGATAATGATAATGGACGTACGATGATGATGATCATGGAGAATGATATGATATTTGATGATAATGAGAATGATAAAACGTTTCATATGATAAAGAAATAATCAGGCAGTTTAAAATATATACAAATTAACGGTTCAATGGTTGGGAAGGGAGTTGTTAAACGAGAGGTTGCGGGTTCGAATCTTGGCTGTGACATATTTGGTATCTTTTTAAGGTAGTATTATTATTTATTATTATTAATACTACTACTACTACTACTACTACTACTACTACTACTACTATTATTATTATTATTATTATTATTATTATTATTATTATTATTATTATTATTATTATTATTATTAAACCAGTAATATCACGACTACCATAAACAAGTAAAATTAATATTTTTATAAATACTATTATTAATAACATTGTTGTTATCATTAATAGGGTTATTATAAATATATGTATATTAGTAATGTTATTATCATTATTTATTTTCACTAATAATAACTTAGTATAATAGAACTACTGTTTGGATAAACAAATTAAAATGCATACAAACAAAGTATATACTAAAAATTTATGTAAGACTTTTACAAAAATAATAATATATAAACTTGTTTAATTGATATTATGTGTATTAATATAAATAATTGATATAGGTTCGTGAATCCGAGGCCGACCCTGCATATTTCAGTATAGTCATATGTATTTTTACTACAAAATACATTAGGTGAGTTTCATTTGCCTTTTTACCCTTTATATTTTTGGGCTGAGAATACATGCGCAACTTTTATAACTGTTTTACGAAATAGACACAAGAAATCAAAATTAAATTATATGGTTGAATGATCGAAATCGAATATGTCCCTTTTTATTAAGTCTGGTAATCTAAGAATTAGGGAACAGACACCCTAATTGACGCGAACTCTAAAGATAGATCTATCGGGCCCAACAAGCCCCATCCAAAGTATCGGATGCTTTAGTACTTCGAAATTTATATCATGTCCGAAGGAGGATCTCGGAATGATGGGGATATTCTTATATGCATATTGTGAATGTCGGTTACCAGGTGTTCAATCCATGAATGATATTTTTGTCTCTATGCATGAGACGTATGTTTATGAGAAATGAAAATATGAAATCTTGTGGTCTATTAAAATTATGAAATGATTATTTATGTTAAACTAATGAACTCACCAACCTTTTGGTTGACACTTTAAAGCATGTTTATTCTCAGGTACGAAAGAAATCTTCCGCTGTGCATTTGCTCATTTTAAAGATATTACTTGGAGTCATTCATGACATATTTCAAAAGATGTTGCATTCGAGTCGTTGAGTTCATCAAGATTATTATTAAGTCAATTATAGTTAGATTTATTATAAAATGGTATGCATGCCGTCAACTTTCGATGTAATGAAAGATTGCCTTTTCAAAAACGAATGCAATGTTTGTAAAATGTATCATATAGAGGTCAAGTACCTCGCGATGTAATCAACTGTTGTAAATCATTTATAATCGATACGGACTTTGTCCGGATGGATTAGGACGGGTCTTCACATAGATGTACAGAAATAAATCGATAAATATTATCTTGAATCAATCCACGACCCAGTGTATACGTATCTCATTATTGATCACAACTCAAACTATATATATTTTGGAATCAACCTCAACCCTGTATAGCTAACTCCAACATTCACATATAGAGTGTCTATAGTTGTTCCGAAATATATATAGATGTGTCGACATGATAGGTCGAAACATTGTATACGTGTCTATGGTATCTCAAGATTACATAATATACAATACAAGTTGATTAAGTTATGGTTGGAATAGATTTGTTACCAATTTTCACGTAGCTAAAATGAGAAAAATTATCCAATCTTGTTTTACCCATAACTTCTTCATTTTAAATCCGTTTTGAGTGAATCAAATTGCTATGGTTTCATATTGAACTCTATTTTATGAATCTAAACAGAAAAAGTATAGGTTTATAGTCGGAAAAATAAGTTACAAGTCGTTTTTGTAAAGGTAGTCATTTCAGTCGAAAGAACGACGTCTAGATGACCATTTTAGAAAACATACTTCCACTTTGAGTTTAACCATAATTTTTGGATATAGTTTTATGTTCATAATAAAAATCATTTTCCCAGAATAACAACTTTTAAATCAAAGTTTATCATAGTTTTTAATTAACTAACCCAAAACAGCCGCGGTGTTACTACGACGGCGTAAATCCGGTTTTACGGTGTTTTTCGTGTTTCCAGGTTTTAAATCATTAAGTTAGCATATCATATAGATATATAACATGTGTTTAGTTGATTTTAAAAGTCAAGTTAGAAGGATTAACTTTTCTTTGCGAACAAGTTTAGAATTAACTAAACTATGTTCTAGTGATTACAAGTTTAAACCTTCGAATAAGATAGCTTTATATGTATGAATCAAATGATGTTATGAACATCATTACTACCTTAAGTTCCTTGGATAAACCTACTGGAAAAGAGAAAAATGGATCTAGCTTCAACGGATCCTTGGATGGCTCGAAGTTCTTGAAGCAGAATCATGACACGAAAACAAGTTCAAGTAAGATCATCACTTGAAATAAGATTGTTATAGTTATAGAAATTGAACCAAAGTTTGAATATGATTATTACCTTGTATTAGAATGATAACCTACTGTAAGAAACAAAGATTTCTTGAGGTTGGATGATCACCTTACAAGATTGGAAGTGAGCTAGCAAACTTGAAAGTATTCTTGATTTTATGTAACTAGAACTTGTAGAATTTATGAAGAACACTTAGAACTTGAAGATAGAACTTGAGAGAGATCAATTAGATGAAGAAAATTGAAGAATGAAAGTGTTTGTAGGTGTTTTTGGTCGTTGGTGTATGGATTAGATATAAAGGATATGTAATTTTGTTTTCATGTAAATAAGTCATGAATGATTACTCATATTTTTGTAATTTTATGAGATATTTCATGCTAGTTGCCAAATGATGGTTCCCACATGTGTTAGGTGACTCACATGGGCTGCTAAGAGCTGATCATTGGAGTGTATATACCAATAGTACATACATCTAAAATTTGTGTATTGTACGAGTATGAATACGGGTGCATACGAGTAGAATTGTTGATGAAACTGAATGAGGATGTAATTGTAAGCATTTTTGTTAAGTAGAAGTATTTTGATAAGTGTATTTAAGTCTTTCAAAAGTGTATAAATACATATTAAAACACTACATGTATATACATTTTAACTGAGTCGTTAAGTCATCGTTAGTCGTTACATGTAAGTGTTGTTTTGAAACCTTTAGGTTAACGATCTTGTTAAATGTTGTTAACCCAATGTTTATAATATCAAATGAGATTTTAAATTATTATATTATTATGATATTATCATGTATGAATATCTCTTAATATGATATATATACATTAAATGTCTTTACAACGATAATCGTTACATATATGTCTCGTTTAAAAATTATTAAGTTAGTAGTCTTGTTTTTACATATGTAGTTCATTGTTAATATAATTAATGATATGTTTACTTATCATAGTATCATGTTAACTATATATATATATCCATATATATGTCATCATATAGTTTTTACAAGTTTTAACGTTCGTGAATCACCGGTCAACTTGGGTGGTCAATTGTCTATATGAAACATATTTCAATTAATCAAGTCTTAACAAGTTTGATTGCTTAACATGTTGGAAACATTTAATCATGTAAATATCAATCTCAATTAATATATATAAACATGGAAAAGTTCGGGTCACTACAACACATGCTTCCTTTTAAACTGTTTTACGCTTAGACACGAGTACTCAAACTTTCTTTTGATCAGTTCAAACTGTTTGCTAACATGCTTTGATTCATGCTTAATCCCTACCATGATATCGTTAATTGCTACGTATAAAGGCAAGCTTATTTATTGTGATAGCGCTATTGAGGGTGACGTCTCTATCCGGATGACCGCTGGTCAATGGATACATAATAACGATGAACGACATGAACGTGATGTGTTTAGGGTAACTAATGGTTAGTATCGATATCATATACACCAGCACTATTACCGAACTGATTAAACCGCTTATTTAAATCTTGTGGTCTAAAAACTTGTTATAATTATTAAACCTATATTGTTCACTCAACCATTTTGGTTGACACTTTTAAGCATGTTTTGTCTCAGGTACTTGGATACTTTGCTTCCGCTGTAGAACTCTGCTGTTACTTAGAAGTCAAGCCGAGCACTGGGACCAGAGTTAGCATCCGTGTCAATGGCCATTTTGGCGGGGTGTTACATGTTCTTAGTTAATTCCTTGCCAGCTCGTGTGTTATTTGATTCTGGAGCGAATCGATCTTTTATGTCCTTAGGCTTCTGTAATAAGTTGAAGTTGCCTGTTAGGATGTTAGATGAGACTTTGGGAATAGAAGTAGCTAATGGTAAAATGGTTCCATGCACATCATCTGTGTCTGGAATTACCATCGAAATTGACGGCCATTCCTTTCCTTTAACCTGTTTGTTGATGCCTATACCTAGCTTTGATGTAGTCATAGGCATGAATTGGTTAAGAGCTAATAGGGCTAATATTAAGTGTGATAAGAAGATGATTTCTTTCCGTTTGGCCGATGGATCCCGAGTGATAGCTAGGGGAGAGCGCAGTGGATTTAACTTTCCTATGGTTTCCCTAATGAAAGCTCAGAAGGCGATATCGAAAGGGTGTGATTCATTCTTAGCTTACGTGATCGATGTTAAGAAAGAAAAGAAGCAGGTGATCGATATTCCCATTGTGTCAGAATTTCCCGAAGTGTTTCCAGATGATTTACCAGGGCTACCTCCAGTACGTGAAGTAGAGTATAAAATCGATTTGGTTCCAGGTGCTACGCCAGTTGCAAAAGCTCCTTACAGATTAGCTCCATCAGAAATCCGAGAGATGATGTCTTAGATTCAAGAATTGTTAGATAAGGGGTTTATTCGACCAATTTCTTCACCATGGGGTGCTCATGTGTTGTTTGTGAAAAAGAAAGATGGGTCGCTTCGTATGCGTATAGATTACCGTGATTTGAATAAGAGAACAATAAACAATAAGTATCCCTTACCGAGAATAGATGATTTATTCGATCAGTTACAGGGTGCTTCTTACTTTTCAAAGAATGATTTACGTTCAGGGTATCATCAGGTACGTGTTGCAGAGACCGACATACCGAAAACAACGTTTAGAACTAGATATGGTCATTATGAATTTTTAGTTATGTCATTCGGGTTAACCAACGCGCCAGCAGTGTTTATGGATTTAATGAACAGGGTGTGTCATCAGTATCTTGACAAGTTTGTGATTGTCTTCATAGATGATATCTTGATATATTCGAAAACCGAGAAAGATCATGCTACGCATCTGAGGTTGGTGTTAGCGCTTCTGAAACAGGAACAGTTGTACGCTAAGTTCTCCAAGTGTGAATTTTGGTTACGGGAAGTACAGTTTCTGGATCATGTGATTTGTGAACAGGGTATCAAAGTGGATCAGTCTAAGATAGAAGCTGTAATGAATTGGAACTCTCCGAAAACGCCGACAGAAATCAAGAGTTTTCTGGGTTTAGCAGGTTATTACCGCAGATTTATTAAAGACTTTTTTAAAATAGCAGGCCCATTAAATAAATTAACCAGAAAAGATGTAGCCTTTCGATGGACTGATGAACAAGAAGAGGCTTTTCAGACTCTTAAACAGTTGTTATGTCAAGCGCCGGTTTTAGCTTTACCAGAGAAAACAGAAGATTTTGTGGTTTACTGCGATGCGTCACACGCAGGTCTAGGATGTGTTTTGATGCAAAGAAATAAAGTTATAGCGTATGCATCACGACAGTTGAAGAATCATGAACGAAATTACTCTACTCATGATTTAGAGTTAACTGCAGTCGTGTTTGCCTTGAAGATTTGGAGACACTATTTGTATGGTACGCATTGTGAAATCTATACAGATCATAAGAGTCTTCAATATATCTTTTCGCAGAAAGAATTAAATATGCGTCAACGTCAATGTTTAGAATTGATTAAAGACTATGACTGTGAGATTAAGTACCATCCGGGTAAAGCAAACGTGGTCGCAGATGATCTGAGTCGTAAGAAAACAATCAAAAACGTCAAATTTATGAGAATTGAGATAGTTTCAGACTTGATCGATCGATTGAAAACAGTTCAGTTAGTAGCATTGAATGATGAAAATCTAAAGATTGAGCAAATGACCAAAAGAAAATTTGACCTGTGCAATAATTTTAGAGGATTAAAGACCTATAAAGGCCGAATTTGGGTGCCTATGCTTGGAGATTTGAGGGATTTAATCCTTACAGAAGCACATAAATCTAGATTGACAGTGTATCCTGGTAGTACAAAGATGTATATAGACTTGAAAACGTTGTATTGGTGGCCGACAATGAAGACAGATGTTGCAGGTTTCGTTGAGAAATGTCATATTTGTGCACAAGTTAAAGCAGAACATCAGAAACCGTATGGGTCTCTACGATAGTTAGAAATTCCTCAGTGGAAATGGGATCATATAACGATGGATTTTATAACCAAGTTACCCCGAACCCAGAAAGGACACGACATGATCTGGGTGATAGTGGATCATCTGACTAAGAGTGCTCACTTTTTAGCTACTCATGAAACTGCTTCGTTGAGTGATTTGGCAGATTTATACTTAAAAGAAATCATTAGTCGACATGGTGTACCGTTGTCTATAGTTTCCGACAGAGATACTAGGTTTGTATCGAACTTCTGGAACAGTTTACAATAGAATCTGGGTACGTGTGTGAATCTAAGTACAGCTTATCATCCACAGACAGACGGTCAGAGTGAACGAACGATTCAGACGTTAGAAGACATGTTGAGAGCGTGTGTCTTAGAATATGGTGGTTCTTGGAATTCGCATCTTCCATTAATAGAGTTTGCTTATAACAATTCGTATCATTCGAGTATCGGAATGCCACTGTATGAAATGTTGTATGGTCGTAAGTGTAGAACTCTGACGTGTTGGTTAGAGGCTGGTGAGAAACAATTTGCAGGTCCCAAAATTGTTCAGATAACCGCAGAAAAAGTTGAAATTGCATGAGAGAAGTTAAAAGCAGCCAGAGACCGATAAAAGATGTATGCTGATCCGCGTAGACGTCCGGTAACATTTAATGTAGGTGATCGCGTATACCTTAAGGTTTCACCGTGGAAAGGGGTGATCAGATTTGGTAAACGTGGTAAACTAGCACCGAGATTTATTGGGCCATTTCCAATCAAAGAAATTTTGAACGATCATACTGTTGTTTTAGATCTTCCTTCAGAGTAAGCAGGAATCCACAACACGTTCAATGTGTGTTATTTAAGGAAGTGCAAAGTAGATGATGAAAGTCAGATTCTTCCGTTGAAAGATTTGAAAGTCGACTTGACCAAGAAATTAGTAGAAGAGCCAATTCGTATAGTGGACAAAAAAGTCACCAAGTTAAGAAAGAAACAGATTCCAATGGTGTTAGTGGAATGGCGGCACAGTTTAGGTTCTAACTTGACGTGGGAAACCGAGGAGTTAATGAGGGCGCGCTATCCCCAGTTGTTTGACCTTGACCAGATTCCGAGGACGGAATCTTCTTAAGGGGGGTAGATTTGTAACATCCTCAATCGGGCCTAGATGTAAGATTACTAAATTGCCCTTAAGTTAGTGTTGTGTTATTATATGCTTTTATTTTTATTTTAATGTTTATTATTATTTAATAATGTGGTTAGGACCAATTTGTGACAAGGGTCACAAAACAGGTTTGTTTATTTAATTTGGACTTCGTTTGGGTTGCCAAATGATGTGCGAAAGATATCAGATAACTGATAAATACCCGTGTGTTGCACAGTGTGGGAATTAAATCCTTTTAGATCACTAGTGCAGCTCATTTTCTATCACTTTCCAGATTCTTCCCAAACCACACTCGTTCTTCATCTTCTCACCTAACCAAAACCCTGATCCTTAATTCTTGTTTTAGAGCTCAAATCGTTCATATCTTTGTGTTCTCTACGATTTACCGATTCTTTTAAGGTAAGAATCATAACAATTCATGCTTTAATCTTTGAGAAAATGGAGTTTTTGTATTAGTTTTTATAAAGTGTGTATTTTGGGTCAAAGTGGATAGATTTGATGTTGTTTGAGTCCAAATCTTGTGGGTTTATGTTCCTACATGTTTAGTGTCTTCGATTTGGTCAGTTTTGAGGTCTTAAACGAGCTCTAGAGCAAGAATTGGATGAATTTGGGTGAAATCCGTCACTTGGTCTTCAGCTTCTGCAGATGAACACAGTCGGCCGAGTGTCTCGAGACACTCGACCGACCTACTAGACCATCGACCGAGTGTGTAAGACCCACGGCCGATTGTGTCTGTGAGAGACCATCGACCGAGTGACTAGACACTCGGTCGAGTGAGTGTAGACAGTCAGTCGACTGTCTATGACAGTCGACCGAGTGTCTTTGGCAGTGAAATATTTTACCATGTGTTGATTTCTAGCCGTTATGCTGCCCGTTTGTATTTTGATGTCCAGGATGTAAATTTTGAAAGTGCACAAGTGTTAAGCAAAAATTTTTAGCGGACACTTTTTCTGACAAAAATTTCTGTATTGTGTTATTTTGGGTTAATGGACAGAAACTAACTTGTGTATATGTTTTTCTCAGAAAAAAAAGGAGAAAGAGAAGGTTCAGTGATTAGATAGCTGAATACCTTCTCGTTTGCTGGTAATCGGTGAGTGGGACTAACTGGAGAATATAATATATAGAAGCATGTTATATTATGATTGTCATGCTTGTTAGATATACTTATTGTTGTGGTTAGTTAGTTCTTGTGATGACTGCATGTTAGTTGATGCTTGTCTGTTGGAGCCCAGTGCGTCCCTATTGTGTGGTAGCCTCGGTAGGAGAGATCAACCTGCGGGTTGGGTTCCTCTGTGGTAGCCTAGACAGCCGTGGTGTATATATATGTGAATGACGTGTCCGTCGCGTGTGGATTATGTATATACATACGGTGGTGGAGGAACTTCTGGTAAGCCCCAGTCCGATCAGCTGGTGGTTAATGGTTTGGCCGAGCCGCCAAAGTCTCTGTAGACGATACTTGGGTGATGTTTGTGTGTTAGACTATGTGACATGATTAGTATAACAGTTATGTATGCCATGGCCTGTAGTTAGTCGTACTCACATAGCTTCGTGCTAATTCCCCTCCATCTCCTCCCTGCAGGTTGATAACTTTTGTAGATTGTGCTTTTTGGGAGAAGACGGGCATGGTGATGTTATGTTTGACCGGATTAACTCTGATGTGATCTTTTATAGTTTAAACTGTGTTCTTTTGAAAACAGATTGTGACTACATCTTCTCCGTATAAACATGTATTTTGTAATGACACGTGACACTGGTTGTCTTAGCAACAGTTAATGCTTATTTTGTAATTAATAAATAAATGCTTCCGCCACGTATTTAAAAAAAAAAATAGCGGTGTCACAATATGAGTGGTCCAATGTTGTGGCCACAACATGTGCTTGACAAGAGGCAAATTTTACGAAATGATCAGATGGTATATCAAGTTTTGGTTAAGTGGGAATTATTACCCATGGAGGAGGCGACATGGATTGATTTGGAAGATTACACTATGTTAAAAGCTGATATGAACCATGAGGACATGGTAATTGTGGAAGAGAGGGGTAATGATACAGTCAATGGAAGTCAGCCAGAAGTCAACGCTAAAGTCAACACAAACAGACCTCAGCGTGTTAAGATACCATCAAGTCGATTGAAGAATTATGAGGTGTCCAGAAGATGAGACGAGTTGTTTAGGACAGTTAATTTCTGTTATAACTCTAGCCACGTGTCAATTGTAAATCGAATTGGTTGTTAAAGGTTGTTAGTGGTGGTTAGGTCTAGCTCACTGTAGTATAAAGATGTAATTGTATCATTGTAATATTCATTCAATCAATAAAATCAGTTTCAATTTCAAGGAGAGTGTGCCTATCTCGAATAAGGCATAACATACTAGCGTTTTAAAGTTTAAATTTCAATATGAACATATCTTGGAGTGTTAGAGAAAAGTCTTCTAAACAATTATGGAATAATCCGGTTGGATCGAGTACACCTGTTAGATCGTGTACACCTAAATAAATAATACTCTCATTCTCTGGTAACTTAAAAGTTTAGAGTTTAAAAATCAACATGCGGTTCCTACACTTAAAAGGTAAATATAATATTTTTACAACGTTATGTTAAATCAATAAATGTATGTATGGTATAGAAAGAAGTAAAATATATGAACTATGTAGTGAAATATGGGCAAAGAAAATGATGATTGATGAATTGCTGATACAAGTTTATCTCATATTTTATTGTTACTTTGACAAAAACATCACACATAATCCACTTATCCACTTATAGAACTTAAAACAAAACTCAAATCGTTGTATGTATAGTAGTAACGAAATTCAATTCCAATATTACTGTAGAGTAACAAAATTCAATTTCGATTTCACTTACACTACTCGTTATCATAATTGTGATGTAGAGACATTTTGATATTTTTGAGGGTGGTTGGGGCGAGATGACTATGACTTGACAGGTTCATTTTTTATATGAGGTGCTATGGTGAGGGTTATTCGATCTAGAGGACATTTTGGGTTTTAATGTCAGTAAGGGACCGTGTTGTGATTCAAGAAAAAGAATCTAATTCAAAGTTGAATAAATTGTGCTTCCTCTATTTTAATTCTATTGTTTAGTATTTGACTTTGATATGTCTCAAATTTTATCAACTTCTATAAATATATAAGAATGAAGATCTATAAAACTATACCATTAAAGTATGGTTAAGAAAATAAGATAGGTAAAGATTATGGGATAAGTTTTGAAAATGCACAAAAATTATTGTGCAATAATAATGATATTTTTAAGACTTTACGTTTTTTTAAGACAACAGACGAATGATGAAGTAATAGTTTTATGTAAACTTATATGTTTCGAATTTGATAAGTCAAATTGTGATTAGGGATGCATATGGGTTAACATAAAATTACACAATATTTACACTTTTATGTATATAATCATATCTAAGAACGACCGACTTTAAAGATGTATTTTTTAATGATAATACTTCAAAGTGTAATTAATGAATAATATTGAATTTAAGGCTCTTTTATAAAATTTCATTGGGGTTGACTTATTAGACCACCATTAGCTCTGACTGTGACGTAAGATACAAATGGTGTACTTTTTTATGATGTGACAAAGTCATAAAGTGAAGTTAAATGAATGGAAGTTGATCCGTACACCACCTTATTTTTGTCATACACCACCAAAATAATTATTTAGACAGTTTTACCCTTCCTTCGAGAAGTTAAGGGGAGTTGGTGGTGAACAAAAGGAAAGGTAAAAATGTCCAAAAAATTTATTTAGTGGTGTATGGTAAAATAGAGGTGGTGTACGGATCACCTCCCTGAATGAAGGAAAGTGTCAAATTTGAAGGTTAAATTTGTAGTGAGTAATGTAATAAAATATTATTGGTAGTTGAATATAAAATAAATATATTAATTATATTAATAATATATAAAAAGTAGTGGTGAAATCTGATTGGTGAAAATTCATTTGACACAAAAAAAAAAAAAATTCAGTCATGACCATGACTAATGCCCCATAAGCGTTTCGGGTGATGCTCCATTAAAGGCGTCAGGGACGTCAGAGTCCTGCCACCTTGAATGCAACCTCATCTGACCCAAAATTCTAACGCCCCTTTAATGGTTGCCTTATATGTTTTAGAACAATTCCACACTATGCCGGTGAAAAATATAATATGTGCATTCTGGCCGCAATAACGTTTAATTGGTAACTTTCCTTACAACTCTTTTTGATTGTATATAAAATAAGATTGTGATAACTGTGGGATCTCAAGTACCTACATGTGAAAGATTTGGAAAAAGGTGATGATTCGTACACTATCTATTTTTAGCCATACACCACCAAACATGCTTTACAGTGTTATACTGTACAACACTGTAAAGCACGTTTAGTGGTGTACCGCTAACAATAAGTGGTGTATGAATCACTCCCCTTTGAAAAATAGAACTTTTTTCAAAAGCATGCTTAGTATCCCTTTTTGAGAACTTACAATACTTTCGTCGGCACTAAAAAGGACTTTATTCGAGGTTTAAATATTATTTATAGTTTAGTTTGAAGTTTAATTTAATCTATAGTTTCTATTAAAATTCTATACTGATGATGTCATTATTAGGCTAATTCATTTGTTAAGAAAAAATCAAAAATAAAAAGAAAAAAATCCAGGTCACTTAATTGATGTCATTAATCTTAAGTATTTTATTATTAAAAAAATTGTACTTATAGTGACTAATTATTTAATAACTTAAATAATGATGTCAATATTATTTTATATATTAATTACTTAATTAAAAATTAGAAAAAAACAACATAAAAACAAATAATATTTTTCAAACATGTTTTTTCTGTTGAAGTATTTTTGATCGAAATATTAAGGTTATGTTTTCTATTCTAATTCATCTTTAATTCATTCCTAATTAAAGATATGTAATATTTTATACGGAGTGTATATATATTAGATATAAATAAATAAACCCCAGAAATTTTCTTGGTGTGTAAGGCGTAAAAGATGAGCAGAAACAAAAGGTCAAGTTTTACTATGTTTTTTCCGTTTGATAAAGATAAGATATACGGAGTATTTGTTTTTGTACAAAAAAAGGTACTGTAGTAAGTTTTACTTCGATTTTCAAAGTTACAAACAATATTGGATATTATTTTCAGGTTATATACAGACTAGCATCTGATTGGTGTTATAGTTCATTTATTCTGATCAAGTTAAGTAAAACAATATGTTTGTAAAAACAACGACAAGTTTCTTAGTTGAAATCTGTGATTTCACGGGCCATTAAACTAAATGACTTTAACATTTACATTACATTGAACTGTTTCGTTTAAAAAACCCGTGATAACACAGGTCATTTCACTAGTTTAATTTTATACTTTTACATGTATGATAAGAAACGTATAGCCTTAAGAGTTATACAATATCCACTACCATTATTCAAGTAATATAGAGTACATACACAAATCAGGAGTTAATAAAATTTGTAAATAATACATAGTATATAAGTAAAAAATAAATATTAATAAATGAAAATGCAAACAACAACAACAGAGCAGCAACAATAATTGTTATTAATAATGATAAAAATGGCTATCTTATGCTTTAAAGGTACAAAAAGTGTTATTAAACTGAAACTTTCCATTTTAAATGAATTATGCTTACTATGTTAGTATTATAATTAATTTATGTGTATTAATTGCATATGTAAAGTAATATAATACGTTAACATAGTAAATGTGTATTATTTTGCGGATTATAACATAAATATGTGCATTTCTTTCTTAAAATGCTGTATTAAACTTGATATTAACAAGTGTATTATTTTTGTAGGAAGTTGTTAAAAAAATTGGACTAAAAAAAGTATGAGAGGATAAATTGTAGATAAAAAATGAGCGAGGACTAAAAGCGAACTAAAAGTAGGAGGGGGTAAACTGTAAATGAAACATGTGCGAGAACTAAAAGCGGAAAAATAAAGTAGAAGGAGGTAAATCGCAAATAATGGAGGGGTGTAAGTGTAAAATGAACGAGGACTGAAAGCATAAAATTAAAAGTGAAAGGATTGATTATAAAGAATGGTGAATAGTGTTTTGGAAGTTTATTGTTCAATAGGATTTCAATTTCATGTTTTCAATTATTCAATAAAAACCCAAATTCATTTTAGATGATATATACAGTATAATTTATGTTCTGGATTCTACATATATGTAGGTTTTATATTTTATAAGCTAGTTTTAGTCTATATCTTTTCATGTGAATACAATACAATATTATTTTAAACCACGTGTAAAATGTCTTTTCTATATTATTCAATTTAATTCATCAATATAAAAAATATTATTTTTAAAATCTCACGAATTTGCAAGTATTAAATTAAACTAATGATAAAAATAATAATAATAATAATAATAAATATAATATAATAACAAAAATAATTAATATAATAATTATTATATATACATAATAGATAAATATCCTATGTTTATGTGAATTAAACCACCCGAAACGAATGAAAGAAAACATATACTCTGTATCTTAGAAATTAAGTGCTCGAAGAATTTTAAGTTAAATTAACGTATCATAAGTTAGCTTTTTTTCTTTCTAAAAAATATAAAAAAGACAAAAAATGATTTACGTGGATATTAAAGGTTCTTTGATCTTTGAGTGGGAGTCCACTTGGATGATGATGTGATGCTTATTCCACACGTGAAACATGCGATTCTTCTTCTAGCACCCACAATAATTCTTTAAAATTATTACATAAAATCCCCCTCATCTTTAACACGTTTGATATCTTTTTATGCATCTTTTGGTTGATTTTGCTATTTACCAAAATAAGCAATAAAAATTGGCCTAAAGAAGTTGATTGAACGTGAATATAAAAGATGTATGCGGAGTATATGTTATTAGTAAACTCGTTACATGCTACAAAATGCGAAATGGTGTCAAAACTTACAAAAATGTAATATATCAAATTTAAGTGTAGTTGACTTATTAAAAACTCAAATCTGTTTCAGGGGCGGATCCAGGATTTTGAATCGATGGGGTCACAAAATAATATTAAGATATATCGCATATAAATTTAAATTAATAAAGTATGATTGACTACACTTAATAAGATTACGTTAAAGCCTAACACAAATTTCCCCTACAATATTTCTTATATTGAAAATGATCAATGACTGCTTCATTAGTAACATTTGCTAGTTCTTCTCTTTCTATCGCCCCAAGAAGACAACCATTCAGAAATTCATTACTCATTCTGCTACACATATCCGATTTTACAAGCTTCACTGAAGAAAAACACCTCTCAATCGTTGCGATGGCAACATGCAAAACCAATGCAAGCTTTAATAATGGATAAACATAAGGATATGAAAGATCTTTTTCAGTTCCAACCAACAATTTAGCAAGGTCGGCAATCCCTTTTAAGTTAGCAAATTTAACATCTCGATGCACAACCTCAAAATATACATCAAGTTCATGTTTAAGATGATCTCTTTCCGTTTGATTGAAATCCATAGGATACATCTCACTCAACTTCAATAACTTAGAAGCATCAAACATAGAAAACGAATTATGTGGGCTTAAAGCTACCATATTTGTAAGCAATTAAGTACTTACCTCATTAAATGGTAATGCGTTATGCATCACATATCTAACAGCATCAATTGAGCATTGTAATCGAATTCGATACGCTTACTTATCAATATCAGATTGCCTATGAAAAGCTACAGCTATAGATTGCTTTGGCTTCATTAGATCTTCACATCTTTGATGTGCTCTATTGTGAAAACTATTAACATCACCCTCATGGACAATAAATCTTTCTTTTTTGTTCCAACTATCAAAGCCATCGGTCACAAATGCAATCACTACCACATTGTTTTCCAACTTGATCTTTAAATAAGTAACACCATAAACAATATGCTTTGTTTGCCTTTACACTATACTCTAACCAACGAAATTCATTAAACCAAGTTATGACAAAACGTCTATCTTTTTTGTCCTACTTTTTTTTTATCGGAAAACAATTACCACGTGGTTGGCATGGTCCTCTTTGCAAATAAAGTCTTCTGATTTCTTCTCTTTGATTAGGATCATAGTCTAATATTTTTGTTCTATCTACGGGATCCGAAAGAAGGTCGTTTATATCAATTTTTTTGGCATCGATGGAGTAGAGTTAGGTTTTGAAAATTTGTTCGAATCATTTGCATTTGAAGGTCCTTACTCATTAGATGATACTTTTCTTTTAAAAAATTATTCTAGTGTCCCTTTCAAGTCTATATTATTATTAATTATTAAATTATTAATAGCAATTAAGTAGAATGTATAAATATAAAAAATAAACACATTATAAACTATAAATCAATAAATATTAACATAATAGTAAAATTGATAGTGTAGTCAATAAATATTAACATAATAGCAAAATTAATAGAGGCTTGCAAAAACAATCTGTCAACAAATAAAAGTAAGGGAGAAAATATAAAATTAAAATTGCATAATTAAATATTTATATAAGTATCAAACCTTACACAATTAATCAATAGCACATTAGCAAAATGAGTTTTAAGCTCTAGACTTTTGATTCTTCTTGAGGAATGACTTATTAAAGCTACCTAACTTTTTTACTTTTCAAATAAAAAAATTAAACCTAAAAGAAGGAGATAAGGTAGTAACTACTATCATAATCTTTTTGTTTAAAAGACTAAGTTTAAAAGGCTTAACAAAAAATTAAGGTTAAAGTCTGTTGGACTGGGCTGATAAAAAAGATTGGGGTCCTTATGTGTTTGGGTTGGGGTCCCTTGTATATTAGCCAAAAATGTTACAAACAATGACTACTTGGACTCATGAGTTGAGTGGGGGCCCAGGCCACCACAACTATACATGTAAGTCCGCCCCTGATCTGTTTCATTTAAAGTTAAATACAAATTTACACGGATAGTCCTCATGGTTTGCTAAAAACGACACGAATAGTCCAACTTTCTTTTTTAACTTATATAGTCCAGAAGTAAGCAATTTCTTCACGGATAGTCTAAAATTTTCACGGACGTTATTTTTCTGAGTTATGACATGTGCCAAGCATGTGAGGGTAAAATGGTCATTTTTATCTCTATCCTCTTTTCACTTTGATCTTCATCTTCATCCCCATCTCCTTACCATTTATACTTTTTGATTTCATAGATGTAAAAAACACTTCAACAACACAATTAACTAGTTAAACAATTAAACAACTAAATTAAAAACAAAATCAAAAATCAAGCACACCCAATTGCAACAAATAATCAAACTTTTCGGCAGATCACTAATTGATGTTTATTTGGTTAACGAATACTGAACAAATAATTAATCAGACAATTCGTCCAATACCTACTTCAGAATTTAGTTACTCATAAAACTAAGAATGAAAGAAATTTCATTCAATCTCGATTTTCACTTCAGAACTCAAACCCAGGAATACCCCTAAATAATCTTGTAAGCTATTTTTACTAAACTTAAATCATGGATAACACATCGTTTGTCTCCATGATCATGCCTACATGTCATGACAAAAGCCTTATAAACGCCTGTAACGCAGCGTTTGTGGGCTTGTTTGGTTAGGATGTTGGTCAATGTGAAACGCAAGAGGGAGGGGGAAAGAAGGTGAGGTGGCAAGTGACGATTGGTTGAGGGTTATTTATCTCTCATACTTTTACATACCAAATATTAATTAAATTTTAACACATCACCCACAAACTTTATACAACTTCCCAACAAACGCCTCCATTACAACTCCCTCATTTCCCCATCACTATCATGTCGGCGTCATAACCCAAAAAGCACCTCTTTTCCACTCCACGTAGGCATCACCATTATTTATGGTCTTACCTGCAAAAGTAGAAGTCGTAAAGAAACCCACATCTCTTTCACAAAGTAAACAACGTTAGAGCTACATAGATGGCGGTGACGGCAACGGAAATTGTAGAGATAGCGGATAGCGTCGACGAAAATTACAGAGATGACATATGGCGGTGACGAAAATTAAAGATATGGTAGGTGGTTGCGATGAAAAATACAGAGATAGCAACAGCATGGACGGGAATGCTGAACCTTGTCGGATTTAAAAGTCTAATTCACGTACCACCATTTCCAATCACATACGTGGCTATAACCTAGTGTTAGGACATGATCAATCCTAAAGTACAGGATAATTAGTTATCTGTGTTTAATGTCGCAATAGGGTCTAGTACCTACATATAGATAGTCACCCGTCTATCAGAGTAAAGTTGCTCAATTTAAGATTGTGATTAGAGTGAGTACTCTAGAGTTCAGTGAACATTGACTTACTCAAAAGCATGGTTCACGTCAGAAGCAAGATCCTAGTGATGTTGTAAGATGATCCGGGGTTTAGTAATTGATCGCAAAGGAGAGACCTCTAATCTAATTAGAAGTACCTCAGAATATCTAAGATTGCACATCTGTTGATGTTTAGGCTTAACTAGGTATTAAGCGGAGATCTTGATAACAGTTAAACTAACTAGGGTTAAGAAAATCCGAAACCTTTCTTAGATATACCACTTCATTCATGAGCCTAGGATTTCATCTAAGAGGTTGTTTCAATCAATTAAGTTTAACATTGGGAGTAGGTATATTAGTTTTGTCTAGAATCTTCAAAGCCTAAGCTCTTAATGACAAGTCAATTAGGTCCATCCCCGATTGATTAAGGTTTAGTGTTCATTATAGGAAGTAAGAATCTATCAACGATTCACCTTTAAATCTAGGTATTGCATCCACCTACAACAACAGCAACAAAACCCAATACCACATAAGTGGTGTATGGTGTGGTAAGAAGTAGACAATCCTTCCCCTATTCGAGAATAAAAACAAGTCATTTTTCCATCCATAGTGAAACACTCTCAAAGTAGAGAAATTCATCCCTATCTCTATTCGACGGATAAAGAGATTGCTTCCGAGTGGACTTCCGGTCAATAAGTAGGAATTTTTTTTAAAATAGTAAAATAAAATAAAATAAAATAAAAAAATTGAGACACCATGAAAATGGTAGAATCAAATTTCCATGGGTTTTAAATCCTACCTAGAATTCAATTTAGGCTCTAAACGACAGTTAAGACGCCAATAAATCGACGCTTGCCGTTGACTCAAAAATAAAGCCGATGTATTGCATCCACCTATTTTACTTTATCCGTCTATTATTTTATCTATAAATACTATAAGACCTAAAGATCATTTCACCCTACTTGCTATTGGGTTGAAATTTGTACGCACTTTGATCCCACGTTATCGGCAAACGTAAAAATTAAGAACTCTGGTTATACTTATCAGTTACTCGTAATAAGAAAAGATAAGTAGGTGAAATATAGCTATAAACCTTTTATATATATATATATATATATATATATATATATATATATATATATATATATATATATATATATATATATATATATATATATATATATATATATATATATATATATTAAAACTACACTACCCCCTTTCGTTACTTTGAACAGACGACATGCGGCTTAACGACACCGTATTAAAATAAACCGTCTGTTTTGGTCATATCAATCTCATATACAAATCAAATTTGTAACTAAAAAATGAATTTATAACTTGAAATAATGATACAAACTAAAATCTCAAATACTTATCAATAACACAGGCGACAGAGGGTTTTGTAGCAGCATGTGGTTCCGTTACGGTATAGGGTTGTCCGACATTTGATTCCGGCCAACAAATGCAAATGACGACTTGTGGTTTCGTTACGGTGTAGGGTTCGTCCGGCATTTGATTCCGGCCAGCAAAAGCAAACGATGAAGATGAAGATTGATTGAAACCTGATTCATTCCCGCAATTTATGGAAAACATAGTCGATTCAGCCAGTGGAACGTTCGTGACGTTCTTTCGTACTGGAATATGACTTGTGGAGTGAAAAGGGTAAGTGACATGTCGAACAATCGGGTTTATGGGTGCGGTGTTATTGGCGCTGCTTACCATATGTGGAAATGGAGGTGATCAATTTAGTAGAAGAGGATGTTGTGATTAATCCAGGTTAAGAAATAAGAATGGGTGAGGATGGATGTCATGAAAAAGGAAGAGTGGGTGAGGGTGGATGTCGCTTCCAGTAATCAAACCACATGAAATGGTGTATGTTTTAGTATATAAAGGGTAATGGTGGGTCCTAGATTACATAGGAAATAAAGTTTGTAAAGTGATTGAGCAATGTTGTGTCAGTGGATGGTGGAAAGGATGAAGATAGATAGCGATGTTTTCTTTTCATTTTCTATTTAGAGGTGTGAACCGAGGTTTACATGCTAAAAAAATGAATCCCCCGTAGGTATGACATATTACTCATCGGTTATTTATAAAGCTTACAAGCAAACACCTAGAAACTCTAAATTCACAAACGGGTCGGGCTATACTAAATAGGGCTAACTGAAAGGACCCGTTCATATACATTATAAACGATTCACAATAGTTGATTACATTGCGAGGTATTTGACCTTTATATGATACATTTTACAAACATTGCATTCGTTTTTAAAAGACAGTCTTTCTTTACATCGAAAATTGACAGGCATGCATACCATTTCATAATATCCACTATCCAACTATAAATTGATTTAATAATAATATTTGATGAACTCAATGACTCGAATGCAACGTTCTTCGAAATATGCTATGAAAGACTCCAAGTAATATCTTTAAAATGAGCAAATGCACAGCGGAAGATTTCTTTAACACCTGAGAATAAACATGCTTTAAAGTGTCAACCAAAAGGTTGGTGAGTTCATTAGTTTATCATAATCATTTATTTCCGTCATTTTAATAGACCACAAGAATTTCATTTCCAGTTCTCATAAATATACGTCCCATGCATAGAGACAAAAATAATCATTCATATGGTGAACACCTGGTAACCGACATTAACAATATGCATATAAGAATATCCCCTATCATTCCGGGATCCTCCTTCGGACATGATATAAATTTCGAAGTACTAAAGCATTCGGTACTTTGGATGGGGTTTGTTAGGCCCAATAGATCTATCTTTAGGATTCGCGTCAATTAGGGTGTCTGTTCCCTAATTCTTAGATTACCAGACTTAATAAAAAGGGGCATATTCGATTTCGATAATTCAACCATATAATGTAGTTTCGATTACTTGTGTCTATTTCGTAAAACATTTATAAAAATTGCGCATGTATTCTCAGCCCAAAAATATAAAGGGTAAAAAGGCAAATGAAACTCACCATACTGTATTTCGTAGTAAAAATACATATAACGTCATTGAACAAGTGCAAGGTTGGCCTCGGATTCATGAACCTATATTAATTATATATATTTATATGTTGGTCAATATTTGTATAGCAATTTAGGTCAGGTCATAGTGTAATCCTATCCTATAGCTCGAGTCTGACTCTACAGTATAGTAACATGTTATATTACTCATGCTCAATTAAGATTCTAGTAAAAGGTGACGTGTGAAACAACGTAACACAAATGGTTTCATAATCATAAAATAGTATTTTAGGTTTTTTTTTTTTTTTTTTTTTTTTTTTAGAGAAAATCAACACAAAAAGTTAACTGAAAAGTTAACAGGAAAAGTCAAAGTTCAAAGTCAAAAGTCAAAGGTTAAAGTCAAAAGTCAAAGGTCAAAGTAAAAATGAGGTCGCATGCAAATATATAATAACTTATACAAAAATGATTTTCGGTCAAACATGACTAAACGGGCCACTTCAGCTATTTTTAGAAAAATTATCGGAACTCCGATTGATAAACGGCCAAAGATAAAAGTTACACATTACCAAAAAGATTAAGCATAAATATTACAGAAGTAAACTAAACCTAGACAACTCATAGTTGCCAACGCGTTTTCGGCGTTTCAAAGTTAATTTTTCAGCTTTAATAAATTTACAAAAGTGACCGAGTAGCCTACTTTGGAGATTTTTAGAAAATTCCTCAAAACTCGTATTGACAAACGGTCAAAGCCTGAAAATTCTCGTTACCACAAAGATATAACATGATTTTTGGCAAGAGTAAACACATATCAGGCCGACCATGACAACTGATACAAAACTGACATTTTTAAATAAAAAAGTTTCAGCTCTTTTTAGAATTTTAAAATGTGACCAAACCGTCAACTTTGATGATTTTTAGAAAAATCGTCGAGACTCGAATTGACAAACGGCCAGAGTCTTTTGTTAGACCTTACAGCAAAGAATTCAGTGGTATTTTTTTTTTATATATGAAACAACGCAGATCAGCGAGAATTTCAGTTCCCGTTTCGACATTTCATCAAAATTTGCAAAACTTCTTTTGTCCATAACTTGACAACCGTTCAACGAAACGAGACGTGCTTTATATGAAAATTCATCTACTCGACGAGTAGAATCCAAATAACCACTTTTTATAACCCAAAAAATTAGTTCACTAATTATCATCAGCAATTTTAATTACGAAATTAATTATGCAATTTGTTTATTTCATAACTTTCTAACCGTTACTTGGATTCAAGTGATTCTTAAACCAAAATTCAACTATTTTTCGCTAGCTTTCCAACGACATGCATATATCTTATACCTTATCTCAATCGTATATGTAACTAATTCAGGAATCAACATAACCTATCTAATGGCAATATCAAAAGTACAAGCATGCATAATCCTATATACTCGAGCACTAGTCAGGGATACACTATTAGTATGTAAAAATTAAATTATGAGTACTCACATATCAATATTGAGATTCAATATTGCAGGAAAGGTACGTAAACGCAACGGAGATGATAAACACTATATTGACCTCACGAGCATACCCATGAACCATACTCAATCACCTCCATAGCTATAACTCATAATTTCCTTAATCCTATCCCACTCGAAAAAATAACTTCGAAATCACTCGGACAGCACTCCGTCGTAATATTTTATGTATACTAATAATATCTTGAGATAATACGGCGTAAATATATATATGTAAATCGATTGAGAGAGTTTAGAGAAAACTATTTTCAAGTTTCTATGAAATAATGAAACCTATTGAATTCTATTTATAATAAATTTTTGAATTATTAAAGTGAATTATTAAAGTATGAATTATTAAAGTGAATTATTAAAGTATGAATTATTAAAGTGAATTATTAAAGTATGAATTATTAAAGTTAAAGTAAAGTAAAAATAAAGTAAAGGTAAAGTTTAAGTATAGTAAAAGTATAAAACTATGTACGTATAATACGCGTATAAATATATATAATATTAATTTAAATCGTTATATATATTTAATAAAATAAAATATAAATATCGTTATCTTTATCATACTAGTTAAGCAATGAGTTGTCAAAAGTGGTTCTAGATATTTATAAAAGTTATATACGTTTTAATAATAAAGTTCTTTTTAAACTGAAAACGTTTTTGTACGTTTGAAACTAAATAGATCAATCGAGTCTTTATGAGATTCAATCTTCCACTATCCTTTGTCTAGTTCTCAATGATTGATAATTTGTTCATATTTATAAATCACTTTACCATTTTCCGAATATTGTTAAAATGAAAAGATTTCTCAAATCAACGTGGGCCTTTCAACAGAGACTTGTAATCATAATTTAATATATCTGATAATTCAATCATTTGATCTTATCTTCTAATTCCATTGATAAACATTTTGAAACAGATACAATCATATAAAGTATTTAATCTAATATTTTGTTTACGTTTCAAGTTATAATATATATACACATATACATATATAATCATATTCGTTTAATGGTTCGTGAATCGTTGGAACTTGGTCGAGGTTGAATGAATGTATGAACATAGTTTAAAATTCTTGAAATTTAACTTAACAAATATTGCTTATCGTGTCGGAATCATATAAAGATTAAAGTTTAAATTTGGTTGGAAATTTCTGGGTTGTCACAGTACCTACCCGTTAAAGAAATTTCGTCCCGAAATTTGAGTGGAAAGGTCGTGAATGATAATAAGTATGTTTTCATGATGCATACGGGTTGAAAATTAGAGTTTTATCATCAGCGAATAATTTGGATAAACAATCCATTTATATGAAGAGTACGAATGAAGCTAACATAGAAGAGTGAAATGAGTAAGTGTAGATTCATCTTATCATTTGACGTAGATATGATTGATTCCCAGATTTTAAGGGATTTGAAGAAAATCTTCTTAATAAGATTTGACTCTCCGGTAATCAAGGGAATTAGGATCCGCTTTAAATGCGATCATCCATTTTAATTGTTCTGTCGGAGATTTTCTTATAAATTCACCTCCTTCATTTCCTTACAACTCACACCATCTGTTGATGCATTTTATGCAAGTCCCTAGACATCTACCCACGTCCATTGCAGGTACAACAGTTTACAGGCCACCATGATTGCTCGTTATTATCCTATCCGTGTTTGTATGTGGTTACAGGAACTGCAGGAACGAGATTTAGATGTTTGACTATGTTAGACTTAGTCAGACGTACGAGTGAAGCCTCACTAGTACGGCTGACACTAACCATAATCTTTAGTCTAACATTGTCTTTGATAAGCACCAATTTGTTAAATGCATTCAAATTATTGGAAAGGAATTGTACCATAAAATAAATCGAGAGGGACTCAAATGTTATGGACGGGTTACCCTTAAGAATTGGGATGATATTGTTAATGAAGACGGGTTACCCTTAAGAATTGGGATGATATCGTTAATGAAGACGTTGAAGGAAAATAGGGGATGAATATACAACCTCGGACTCGGACTCCAAATTTTAGTTGACTTTGGTTCAGTTTTAACTTTTTGTCTAGTGATGATTAGTCTCGCAGTTTTAGTCAACGATTCTAGTTTTATTTTTTCATTCGTGACTCTTCTTTCGATTTGTATGATATTCGTAGCATTAGATGTTTTTTAGAGTCGTTGTAATTCTAGCTTCTTGCTAGTTTTTTAATAAAAATATTTGCCTTTAAAAAAATATAGTAGCCACTTGGAGTTTTGAATCACTCAACCATATCTTCATAAACATACACTTGTATATACGGATACATTTGTGCAAATGCATGTATCACCAAAACCACATAGGCGGAGACAATGGGAGACGTGGTGGTGCTAAGCCTCTCCCTCAATGTCTCTTATATATCTAATATACTATTAAGTTCGACCACACAAAGAGTCCTGTTATACGTTTGAGTTTTGCACAAAATATATCTCAACTAAACAAACACTAGTATATTGAGTAAACAAACATATTATACGTTAATTATATATAATTTACCGAGCCATTATACATTGAATTTTAATTTCCTTTACGTTTTACCATTACTTTACGGAACAATTAAAGTTCTCTTCAAATATACAATTAGTCAATTTCGATTGTAGGTATTCCTTTTAATTTTCTTCTTTCAAATATTTTATTTTATGAAATAATTGTGTTTGTATTACGTCAATTAAATAAGATAAGATACTCTTAATTATAAAGAATTTTTAATGTAATTTTTCAATAATTGTTTTTGCTATTAATGGAGTGTTACTATTTTATGATCAATAGTATTTATGTTACTCTTAAAACTTGTTTGATTCTTTATATTGAAAAAATACACTACCCGTGTTCGATTTTTGTCTATGCCAAATCATTAGACATAGAATGTGACCAGAGAGTGCACGTCATGCGCAATTCATCTGGTACCATGTCTCGAGCTCGGAGGCTTGATTATCCGATGTTTATCCTCTATGGGGGAGCCAATATGCTCGTTCATATGGGGGTTTCCTTGCTAATTCAAAGAAATTGATGATATAATTACTACAATTTCTTTTACTTTTAAGAACCGTAAGCACGTTCAACTATTAACACAAAAGAACGTGTTCAGTTATTAACATAAAAGATAAGATTGTTCTCAATGATCTTGTATTTTATATTAAGCTATGTGAATAGTTAGCTAATCATAACTATTTAATTATTATCGACATGCTAATTCGTGATGAATGTCTCCGTATGAAAAATTAACTAATTTTTATAAATTATAATTGATAAAAATTATTTATTGGTTTGGATCATATATCTCTATATACATTAAAAGAGAGTCTTGATTAGCTAATAAATATTTTCAAAACCCCCTTAATTACCATTAAATTAGAAAATTACGTTACAATACCACTTAATCCAACGATGTTTAATTATTCACTAAAAATATTAGCTAATAAATCAATTTTACAAACATTCTATCCCTAAGTTACCCTTTTTCTGATAATTATTTCCATCCGCTCCCAATCAACATCCTTAAAATTTATTCCACGCTCGACACAATTCATAAACCCCAAAATTTATTCGACAGGTTCATTAGAATCGTTAACTAAATTGTGCTTACAGGTTGAAATATACGCGCGAGAGAAAAAATTTAGGGGTTTCGGTAATCACTTACAAAGCGCATTCAAAATTAGAACAACCCTAACTCAAACCGTGTTAAATTAATATCAATTTTAACTATATCTCGTCCAAAATATTGAGTGATTTAGGATGATAATTCTCAATATACCTTTGAAGTCTAGGTTTTGATCGATTACTATATGAAGATCGGTTTTGCAATCCTTGATGTTAACAACATACGCTATCCTTGATGTATTCAACTCATGGGATTACACGATTCTATTGATTACGAAGAAAGCGAAATCCATACGCTATCCTTGATGTATTCAACTCATGGGATTGCACGATTCTATTGATTAAGAAGAAATTGAAATCGATATGTGGTACGTTTGATTGCTAAATATTTTGTTAATGTTTGATTCTTGATTCCATGTTAATTTGTATTTTAATTTTGATTTTATTTGAGTTTGAGTTTTTTTTTTTTTTTTTTTTTTTTTCATTTTAGAAATATAGAGATACTTGGATGATTTTGAATTTGGGGATGAACAATATCTGATGTTAAAGACAAAGGGGAAGATGGGATTGCACGATTCTATTGATTAAGAAGAAATTGAAATCGATATGTGGTACGTTTGATTGCTAAATATTTTGTTAATGTTTGATTCTTGATTCCATGTTAATTTGTATTTTAATTTTGATTTTATTTGAGTTTGAGTTTTTTTTTTTTTTTTTTTTTTTTTTTTTTCATTTTAGAAATATAGAGATACTTGGATGATTTTGAATTTGGGGATGAACAATATCTGATGTTAAAGACAAAGGGGAAGAAGATGATTGGTAAGTGCTCATCTGTGATTTTTCAGATTTCTCCTTTGTTCACTCTTATTATGTTAAATTAAGGTATATATAATCAGGGAATGCGTTTGAAGTTGTTAATGTTAATAGATGGTTTATATAATGAATTGCATACTTGAAGCTTATCATTTTACAATTTTATAAACCATGAATCCAAATCCCAGTGTAGATCAGTTGGAGCATGTCATTCTGACCAAAGAAGAACATAAGGCTCTTACTCTGACTATGCTACCGTATAGTCGTTTAATATTATTTTTATTAATTTTTCGGTAGCTCATGTGGGTGATACACTTTCAGATTCACCTACTTTTGTCAAGGATGGTGATAGAAATAATACAGGTAATTTTGTATATCCATCTTTTAGTACAGTGACGATCTACTTGATAAAAGCATAAACAGTTATCTTCTATTCTGTCGATTAGTTTCCGACTGCAATATTAATACTGCAGTATTATTGTGTTAATGAACTATTTTATGATTGCTTTGGCAGATAATCAAATTTCAGGTCAACAAACTTCTGCTACAGCAAGTTCTTCCATTGAAGGTGATTATAATCTTGTATTCTTGTGGCATTCTTTGTCAATTCAGAAAAGGCGGAACAACGCTTTAGAAATGTGGTAGATAGAGAATTTGATCAAGATACAAAATATTGTGAAAGAATCCGCAACTGCCAAAGAACTTTTTAGCTTGCTCGGTTAGTTTTATCACACTCTTTCGAACTTAATCATTGCTCTCAATAATTATAATTTTTGGCTACCAAGATCATAGTCCATTTACAACTGAACCTTGACAGTTGTCTTTTGTTGTATGTGAAATTACAGATTCGTCTTTGAAAGCATTATTTCGACAACCAACCACTACTTCAAGCAGTCATTAAATAGATCTATATATATGCATTATCAACCTTGTGAGTTTAATATCCGTGTACGCCGTCTCTCACTTATAAAGGTACCATCAATCTCCTAACAGGTAACTTTCCAAATATCTGAGTTACTTTTTTATTTGTTGAGACATACTTTACCAAATGATATTGATTCGCTTATTGCTATTGTTTATGACGCCCGTCAATAGAAACTCGACACCTTGTTGGATTATATAAAAGAACTGAATATGTGAGTTTAACGTACATCATGATAATTATGTTAAACTGAAGTTCCATAATGTGTCAAATTCCTAAAGGTGGAAAATTGGCAGATGGGACCATAAATTATAATGGGTTGACCCTACGAATAACACTATGTACCAGTAGTTGTGAGTTACTAAAGTGTCATTTATATTTCGTATCATTTGTAAAACCACATACGATAGTGACTAAAGCTATAAAAGAAACATAGGATGTTGAAGTCGTTAAAGCTTTTCAGGCAAAGTTGGACACTAAGTTGGATATTGTATCTGCTTCTTCTGACTTGATAGAGTCCACCACAAACAACAAGGTATAATATTCAAACATTGCATATCATGTAATGCTTATGCATATGCATATGCATATTAAGAAAAGTTTAAATTAATTGCATGGAGTCGTAAATGATAAATTACAAACATCAAGTACATCTGATGAGGAGTGGAGACCTTATAGTTTTTCACAAAAGATAAAGAGTGAGTCCCTAATGTGGCAGGTTGTTTGAAAATTTAAAAGACTCAACTTAATTGAGTCTTTAAAAGTTTCAAATATGACATTTGTTTGGTGATGATGTCGATCCTGCTGCTTTAAAGGAGTTTTGTGTTTTTGGTTTCAGGAATGGTTGATTTCATTGGAACTCTCAAGTTGAGAAGATTAAATCTCAAGAAAAGCTTATAAAAACGTTTTTGTTCTGCTATTTAATTAAAGTAGTCTTATGCCACAGACGGTGTTGCAGCCTAATCTCCGTAATTTGTGCATGAACTCGGATGCTACAAGTCTGAATCATGGTTCCGCGTCGATGACAAATGATCAAAATCGAGAACTTCATAACAAAATATGAGATTGTACATTCACTAACAGTGTTGAAGAAATTGAAATACAAAATAAAAAGAACCGTGGGTAGAACATGGCGTGAATAGTTATCAATTACGTAGTAGATGCTTAGGAATTACGGAGTACATGATAATAATCATCTCTAAATAGTTGTTTGCAAACGTTTTGTATTATTTAACATTCATTTAAAAAGCTTGAGAGTTTGAAAAGCATGAGATAGGGAGATATAATGACAAGTAAAATTTGTACAGCCACCCAGAGTCGCGCGTTAACCCTTGATCTTGTTATGATCATGCTCAGAAATCTGGGGTTCAATTATATTTAGTGTAATACAAACAAAAATATTGTTGTCGTTGATTTAGTCAAATCTGGGTTCAATCTTTGATTAAACAAATTATGTAAATGTATAATTTGCTACGTATTTTTGCCAGAATGTGATTTTATAAATGTTATGGTCGTTTTTTTTTCCTTGTGAAGTAGTCTAATTGAAGCTTTGTAGAATAGTTTGACCCAGCCATCTCTAATAGATCGAGAGAGATTATATTGGGTTTATTAGAAAGGGCTCGTGTGCATCTCGCGTGATGCCCAATAACGAATAGGATTTAACGTCTGTTAAATTTAGGGAACAACGATGCAACATTTTCAAAAAATAGGGTCGTCCATGTCAAAAAATGTAATTTAAATCTATACATTAAACTTTTGGCAAACATTAAAAGCTAATGGAATAATTTTGTCTATTTAATACAGTATACATGTATTTCTTTATATATCCAATATTCAGGTATTTAATATTCAACTACAAAATGTTTATTTCCTTATATTAAGGTAATTAATTGTTTAACTGTACATTCTTTTATATTATTGCTTATCAATTTATTATTCATTTAGACTTCTTATATATTTTCCATTGGATCCAATCTACAAATAATTCTTAAAAACAAATTATGTTGGGAATATCATATGAAAACCCCGCAAATTTTGAGGGGCTTAAACTCAGGGGCGGATCCAGGATTTTGAATCGATGGGGTCACAAAATAATATTAAGATATATCGCATATAAATTTAAATTAATAAAGTATGATTGACTACACTTAATAAGATTACGTTAAAGCCTAACACAAATTTCCCCTACAATATTTCTTATATTGAAAATGATCAATGACTGCTTCATTAGTAACATTTGCTAGTTCTTCTCTTTCTATCGCCCCAAGAAGACAACCATTCAGAAATTCATTACTCATTCTGCTACACATATCCGATTTTACAAGCTTCACTGAAGAAAAACACCTCTCAATCGTTGCGATGGCAACATGCAAAACCAATGCAAGCTTTAATAATGGATAAACATAAGGATATGAAAGATCTTTTTCAGTTCCAACCAACAATTTAGCAAGGTCGGCAATCCCTTTTAAGTTAGCAAATTTAACATCTCGATGCACAACCTCAAAATATACATCAAGTTCATGTTTAAGATGATCTCTTTCCGTTTGATTGAAATCCATAGGATACATCTCACTCAACTTCAATAACTTAGAAGCATCAAACATAGAAAACGAATTATGTGGGCTTAAAGCTACCATATTTGTAAGCAATTAAGTACTTACCTCATTAAATGGTAATGCGTTATGCATCACATATCTAACAGCATCAATTGAGCATTGTAATCGAATTCGATACGCTTACTTATCAATATCAGATTGCCTATGAAAAGCTACAGCTATAGATTGCTTTGGCTTCATTAGATCTTCACATCTTTGATGTGCTCTATTGTGAAAACTATTAACATCACCCTCATGGACAATAAATCTTTCTTTTTTGTTCCAACTATCAAAGCCATCGGTCACAAATGCAATCACTACCACATTGTTTTCCAACTTGATCTTTAAATAAGTAACACCATAAACAATATGCTTTGTTTGCCTTTACACTATACTCTAACCAACGAAATTCATTAAACCAAGTTATGACAAAACGTCTATCTTTTTTGTCCTACTTTTTTTTTATCGGAAAACAATTACCACGTGGTTGGCATGGTCCTCTTTGCAAATAAAGTCTTCTGATTTCTTCTCTTTGATTAGGATCATAGTCTAATATTTTTGTTCTATCTACGGGATCCGAAAGAAGGTCGTTTATATCAATTTTTTTGGCATCGATGGAGTAGAGTTAGGTTTTGAAAATTTGTTCGAATCATTTGCATTTGAAGGTCCTTACTCATTAGATGATACTTTTCTTTTAAAAAATTATTCTAGTGTCCCTTTCAAGTCTATATTATTATTAATTATTAAATTATTAATAGCAATTAAGTAGAATGTATAAATATAAAAAATAAACACATTATAAACTATAAATCAATAAATATTAACATAATAGTAAAATTGATAGTGTAGTCAATAAATATTAACATAATAGCAAAATTAATAGAGGCTTGCAAAAACAATCTGTCAACAAATAAAAGTAAGGGAGAAAATATAAAATTAAAATTGCATAATTAAATATTTATATAAGTATCAAACCTTACACAATTAATCAATAGCACATTAGCAAAATGAGTTTTAAGCTCTAGACTTTTGATTCTTCTTGAGGAATGACTTATTAAAGCTACCTAACTTTTTTACTTTTCAAATAAAAAAATTAAACCTAAAAGAAGGAGATAAGGTAGTAACTACTATCATAATCTTTTTGTTTAAAAGACTAAGTTTAAAAGGCTTAACAAAAAATTAAGGTTAAAGTCTGTTGGACTGGGCTGATAAAAAAGATTGGGGTCCTTATGTGTTTGGGTTGGGGTCACTTGTATATTAGCCAAAAATGTTACAAACAATGACTACTTGGACTCATGAGTTGAGTGGGGGCCCAGGCCACCACAACTATACATGTAAGTCCGCCCCTGCTTAAACTAATTGTCCCATTAAGAGATGATTACTAATAGCACGAATATACATCGATAATAATTAATTGTGTGTTAACGTTGGAAAGAAATGTTTATCGATATTACAACCTTATTTGACACAAACATACATTGAACAATTTATGTGGGTCATGCAGGATGACGTTATAACCATGATATCAGATTATTAACTGGTAATATCGACTGGCATAAATGGTTTTTGAATTCAAGTCTTTAAAAAATAATTTTATATTTATATTCTGCACATTTGAAATTTTGCAATTTTATATTTTTTCTTTCTGTTATCATAGATGAAGATTTTCTTGAAATATCATAATTCGACAAAACCCACAAAACCGCGGGTCTTAACTAGGTTATTTGACTACTAAAAACGGATTAAAACCAATCGTATTGGACGACGATGGAAATGATTCAAATACCACCAATAATGTTGTTTATAAAAAAGTCTTGAGACGTATTTGACTGAGATGTAAATGTTCTATGGTTAATATCCTTTGAATATTTTTTTGTACATCTCTAATTATATATACTTATAGTACAAACTAAATTCATATTGACAAAATGGATAAAATGGATTAACGTTGAGAGTTAATGGTTAAAGGTATAGGAATTGCTATTTAGGGTTTACGGTTTATGGTTTACAATTTAAGATTTAGGGTTTAGGGTTAATATTTTAGAATTTATGATTTAGGGTTTAGGGTTTATGGTATACGGTTTAGTTTTTAGGGTTTAAGGTTAAGGGTTTAGAGTTTAGGCTTTAGTTTTTAGAATTTATGTTATAGAGTTTAGGGTTTTGGGTTTTATGGTTTAGGGGTTAGTGTTTAGGGTTTAGATATAGGGTTTAGGGTTTAGTGTATAGGGTTTAGTATATAGGGTTTAGTGTATAGGGTTTAGGTTTTAGAGTTTAGGGTTTAGATTTTAGACTTTTTGGTTTAGGGTTTAGGGTATAGGGTTTGAGGTTTAGTGTGTAGGGTTAAGGGTTGGTGGGTTGGGGTTTAGGGTTGATTTAGGGTTTAGGGTTTAGATATAGGGTTTAGGACCCTGGAGTTTAGTGTATAGGGTTTAGTGTTTATAGTTTAGACTTTAAGGTTTAAGGTTTAGATTTTAGAATTTATGGTTTAGGGTTTAGGGTATAGGGTTTAGTTTTTACAATTTATGGTTTAGAATATAGATATAGGGTTTAGGGTTTAGTGTATAGGATTTGGGGTTTAGGGTTATGGTTTAGTGTATAGGGTTTAGGGATATGGTTTAGGGTTTAGAGTTTAGGATTTACATTTTAGAATTTGAGGTTTAGGGTATAAGATTTAGGGCTTAGAGTTTAGAGTTTAGTGTATAGGGTTGGTGGTTTGAGGTTTAGGGTTTAGGGTTTAGAGTTTAGTGTATAGGGTTTAGGGTTTAGTGATTAGTGTTTATAGTTTACATGTTAGGTTTTAAGGTTTAAATTTTAGAATTTATGGTTTAGGGTTTTGGGTATACGGTTTAGGTTTTAAGGTTTAGGGTTCATTGTTTAGGGTTTAGGGTTTTAGTTTAGGTTTAGGGTTTAGTGTTTATGGAGCGAAATATATTGATTGAATTGCCGGTAGAAAATTAAGATCGGTAGGAGGAGTATTAGTACATAATATGTAGGAGGCCACATATATATGCACAATATTTACTCTGGTAGAAGTTCTGAAAGGACAAAAGCATTAATCATATGTTTTATTAACTTATAAAATATGAGATTACAAAAATTAAAATAATTTATTCTCACTACATTTACATGAGTCAAATATAAGTAATATGTCATTTTTTTAAAAAAAAATTGCAGAAAAAAAGAAAAAAGCAAAGAATAGAGAAGCAGTTATGAAACACCTCAACAAAAAAAAAAGAAAAAAAACAGGTTTCAATTGTTAGAATGACAATAGTAATTATTAATTTCAAACTATTATAATTAACATACACTTAATTTTATTTTTTTTAGACGTACTTCACTAAGATGGAAAAAAACGTTATACAACTGAACAGGGAAATACAATTAAAAAATGAACTACTAAAAAGGTACTTTTTAATACATGTTCACCAAAAAATAGAAAATATACGAATTTATGACTTTCAATTCACAATCCATTTACAATTACATTGCTAAAGTATTATATCACATTTACAGATTGTCAGGAAACAAGACCTCAATAGTGGTACATCTTAATTTAATACTTCGATCTTTTATAGAACAATACTATGTATACTTTATACATTTTTGTTTACATATTTCATGAAGATCCGATTAACTTTAGCAAAAAGTATAGTGATTTGTTTGCTGAACATCACCAACGTATATTAAAACTACGTAGAAGATTGATTGGAGAATTCATTGAAGACGACATTCTACCGATTATCGAAAACATATTATCACATTTCTATAGATTATTTAATATGAAAAAATTTGCTACTAAATTTGATGTCTTTAGTAATACATATGGTACTTAAATGTATCATACTCAGCGGTGTATAATGTGAAATTGCGAATTACGTTCAACTGATATGCTACACGAAACTATTTCTTTACTTTATTTATTATTATTGGTTTTATATTAACTACTTTTTCATATTTCAATTTCGAGATTAACATACATTAACTTAATCTTGATTGTGACAATTAATCAACAATCATATTGAAGTTTATGGACCTAAACTTGAAAAAATGAAATCTTTAACATATGAAATTACGAACGAAGAGATTGCACTTACTACAAAATTTAGAAATTTAGAAGCCACAATATCAAATACTTTGACAGGGAAAGATTTTGTGAATCAAGGAGACGAAGCGGCTATATCAAGTTATCACAATTCTATGTCAATTTTTGTTGGAATGCTTACTATTATGCACAACTTTATGGATGAGGTATACTAAATCATAAACTTCGTACATCTTCTAAATAATTAAAAAAATATTACAATATTATGCATTTTATTACAAATATAATGTTTTAACTCATTATAGGCTGATGAATTACGACATAAAACTTTCTCATAGATGTACAAAGTACTAACAACAAGACAAAGAGTTATGACATTATTCACAATTCATGATTATTTAACAAGAATAACTACATTGTCGAATATGTGAAATAATACAACGAAGATCTAAGATAACCTTCCACAATTCTTAATTCATGTGATGACCCGGAAATTTTCGACCAAATTTAAACTTAAATTCTTATATGATTTCGACACGATAAGCAAAGTCTGTAATGTTGAGTCTCAAAATTTTCGAACTGTTTTCATGAATTCATATAACCTTGGACTATTCCCGACGATTCACGAACAATCTATTGGTAATTAAATATGTAAATAAACCTATATATATGTATATACATATACATATATATAGAAGTAAGTATATATGATGATTAAAAATTATAAAATATGATTTGAACATTTAAATTAAATATGTAAAATAAGATATAAAATAATTAGGTGTAATTTAAAATATATATATATATATATATATATATATATATATATATATATATATATATATATATATATATATATATATATATATATATATATATATATATATATATATATGATTACTATGTATAATTTATATTATATTGTAACATATATAAATATTCAAATATGTTACTATATAAAATAAGTATTACATAATTGATGAAATATAAGGTTAGTATATTATATGTATTTATAAGTTAATGCATAATGTTATATTAAAATTATGATCATTACTTTCATAATTATTATTAATGTTAATGTTAATCTTAATATTAATATTTGTATTATTAGTATTATTATATCTAATATAAAATAAAGTTTGATATGTTTAAGTTGTTATATTATCGTTATTAATATTGTTATTATCATTAATAATATTAATATTATTATAAGTAGTGTTATTATTAGCATTATTAATAATATTATTGTTATCATTTCTATTATAATTATTATTATTAAACTTATTAAAATTATCATTTTTATGATTATTAGTATCATTATTATTATTAATATAATAATTATTATTTTTAGAATTATTGATATTATTATCATTATTATTAATTTTATTATTATTATATAATTATTATTAGTATTAATATTATTAATATTATTAATATACTTATTTATTTATTAATATCAAATATATAGGATAAAATTCTGTTATAGATCATGACTAATTATCTATCTAACATAAAAGTCCTTGATCTGTACGAATTCAATAAGAAATTGTATCAGTTTTATTTTTTTCTTCATTTTTCTTAGTCTGCTATATCTGATTGATTATTTGTCGACCAAATTGATCGCTACATTCCAACATCAATCAATTCTTGTTACAGTATCCATTGTGTACTCATCCTTATTATAATCTATTGCTGCAATTCGTTAAGGAGAACATAAATCACAAGAAACGAACCAAATACCTCTGTTCTTGAGATATTTTGTCCAAACTCGAATTCGTATTAAATTTCAAAAACTAGATATGCAGAGTTATTAGGAATTCCATGTTAAAGCTCTCTGAAAAGTTCCAAATCCCAATTCGTAATATCGAATGCGAATTCTTGAGTCAAACTTTTAAACTTAAAAAGTCAACTTCGTGTTCATTACAAAATTCGTTTCTGTTTTAAGGTTTTTGTTGAAATTAACGATTTTTATAGTTTATAGGAGGGATTTGAAACATCTTTCATGTTATAATCATAGTCTAAAACTTCCTTAAATTTTGAGATTGATTTCGAGTTGGGTCACGATCTTCAGAACTGCTACAGCTTCTCTGCGTTTATATTTTTTTTTCTGTTTAAAATAATTTAATGCACTTTCTAACTATTTCTGTATATATCTCGAATCCTATAAAAAAAAAGAGTAATTAAGCTGAATGGGTTATGGCTTTGGGTCGATCTGCTAATAAAGAAGAGGGAGATACAGAAACAATATTTAAAAGTTTTCAGTTAGGATATAAATCAGATAATGAGAGACAGAGGGATGGTTATGGATGTTAGCGGGTGAGCGAGGGGTCTCGGGTTAGATCTGTGTTTGGTGCATTTTTTTTAAAGGGATTTCTAAGGTAGTTCTTATTTTTTTTTATTGTTATTATTATCATTATTATTATTAATTTCATTATTATTATTGTTGCTATTAATATTATTGTTATTAATTATTGTTATTATTACAAGTATTATTATTATTATTATTACTACTATCATTATTGTTATTACTATTATTAATTATTATTATTGTTGTGAGTATAATTATTATTAGTTATTATTATTATTAATACTAAAATAGGTATTAAGAATCATTCATTATTATAATGGATATTACTAATCTTTAATTTCTAAAAATCATTATCATAAGTATCATTAACCGAAAAATTAATATTTTACAGTTATTATTAAAAGTATCACTATTATTATCATTATCATTAATATAGTTATTAACATAAAACCTTATTTAGTAATATTAAGTATTATAATTATTATCATCTTTATCATTATTAATATAATTTTAGTACTACTATAATTACTATTTTAACAAACAAACGATATATACTTATATAAAAATATATTTAATACATATAACATAACAAAATTACTGATTTTATATACAAAATGATTATATAAGACATATATATTTTATTAATATAAAAATGATATAATTAGTAAATTATATATATAAACTTATTCAATTATCATTATATGTGTTAATATATATATAAATGATATAGGTTCGTGAATCCGAGGGTAACCCTGCATTGTTCAGTTGTTCAATGTCGTCATATGCATTTTTACTACAAAATACAGTATAGTGAGTTTCATTACTCCTTTTTTAAATGCTTTTGCAATATATATTTTTTTTGGACTGAGAATACATGCGCTGATTTTATAACTGTTTTATGAAATAGACACAAGTAATCGAAACTACATTATATGGTTGAATGATCGAAGCCGAATATGCCCCTTTTGCTTGGTAACCTAAGAATTAGTAAACCAGTCTACTAATTGACGCGAATCCTAAAGATAGATCTATTGGGCCCAACAAATCCCATCCGTTGTAGCGGATGCTTTAGTACTTCGATGTTGTTTTATCATGTCCGATGGATGTCCCGGAATGATAGGGGATATTCTTATATGCATCTTGTTAATGTCGGTTACCAGGTGTTCAATCCATATGAATGATTTTTGTCTCTATGCATGGGACGTATATTTATGAGAAATGAAAATGAAAATCTTGTGGTCTATTAAAATGATGGAAATGATTATTTATGTTAAACTAATGAACTCACCAACCTTTTGGTTGACACTTGAAAGCATGTTTATTCTCAGGTATGAAAGAAATCTTCCGCTGTGCATTTGTTCATTTTAAAGATATTACTTGGAGTCATTCATGACATATTTCAAAAGACGTTGCATTCGAGTCGTTGAGTTCATCGAGATTATTACTAAGTCAATTATAGTTGGATATATTATGAAATGGTATGCATGCCGTCAACTTTCGATGTAATGAAAGTTTGTCTTTTAAAAACGAATAAAATATTTGTAAAATGTATCATATAGAGGTCAAGTACCTCGCGATGTAACCAAATGTAATGTATTCGTCCAGTTGGATTAGGACAGGTCGCTTCAGTTGGCATCAGAGCTGGTATAACGTCGTCCATGTGAGGCGGGTTAGTCGTAAAGGAGGTTCTCACAGTGTTATATGTGACGAAGCATTGGCTCTTACTCCTTGCGATCCCTTACGAGGGTTGGCAGTAGCCGAGAGGCAGGCCCTAAAATAAGTATCTGAGGTACACTCAGTGGTCACCAGGCAGTTAGCTGGGAAGGCACTGGGTGGGACGTGTGGTGTCCCCAACTGAGCTTCAGTTGGTATCAGAGCAGTGGTCTTAGCGAACCAGGTCTTGCATTAGTGTGTCTAACTGATAGTTGTTTAGATGCATTAGTGGGTCTGGACTTTGACCGTGTCTGCATGTCAAAAGTTTTGCTTATCATTTAGTGTCGAAAATTATTTACTTATCATCCTTAAAGTCTAGACACGTCTTACTGCCTCTATTGCATAGACAGTGTATAGATAAATTCATATCTTAGCGTATCTGTTATTGTTACCTTTGCCTGACAGCTTCTGTAGATTCCTCCGTAACTTATGGGATTTTAGTATTATATATGCATATGTAAATTATGTATTGCAGGGTAATAATCTACATCCTATAATCTGTTTCTTATCGAAAATCCTTCATCTGATCGTACGAGATGAATCCCTCAACCAGTTCGAGTCCCTCAGATTTCGATAGCTATTCCGATAGTTATTCCAACAGCTATTCTGACATGGATGTTCACCTAAGCTCCGGAGGCAGCGTCACCAGAATGAATCAACCAATCAACCATCCCTAATTCATCTGATGGGTACGTAGTCGACTTAATCAATGGAGACGCGAAGAAGGCGATCCCTTCCACCAACCGGATTCACCTCTTGGCGAAGAACCTGAAGCATTTACCGACGAACCTATTCGTAATACCATTTTCTCTCTCATTTCCAGAGTATCTCGTCATGACTATATACTATCTCAAATCCTAGATCTTATTCATTCGCTCGTTCCGACCGACAATCATCCCGGAATAATAGAAAAAGTCAACGAACTTCGCGCTCGAGTAATCAATTTGGAAAACGTGGTGCAAAACCTACCAGCTTCAACAACAACATCCGCAGCACAAGCCTCAATATTACACGCCTCAAACTCACATTCGGTACCCCAAGCATGATCTTTGTTCTACGTATCGATCTACATCATCTATCCTCGTTCGACATGGTGACTATGTAATCTCTAAAGTTTTGGAGATTATTCATTCTAGTTTCAACCGAAAATCAGATGAGATTAATATCATATTAACTCATAAAGTCCATGATTACATCTGAAGAAAATATATATGTACCAATGGCGACTCCACTTGGAGTCAAGTGGGGTCAAAGGACCCCATTAAATAAATTTTTTTATGTATAAAATACTATTAAAATTGTATAGGACGCCACTAAATTTATAGATAGGACCCCATATATTTTAAGAATTAGTGATTTGTATGGAAGTAAATGGCCATTTTTTATGAAAAAAATTTAGAAAGTACCACTCAAATTGGATAGGACCCCATTGAATTTACATCCTAGAATCGCCACTGATATGTACATATGTTTTCATAAAGATTGTAATTAAAGATTCTTTCGTACAAACTGTTAATGGTGAAAATATTTTAACGGGTAGGTAATACCCGAGGAATATTTAGATTTCACATTAACAAGTACACTGTACATTCTTTTATATCTAATTCAACAATCATTTACTATCCTATTTACAACCACCGATATACGTATCCGTTCACTGCAAAATGACCATTTTCATTCAATTTCATATTTGGATTTTGACCTATCAGAATCAGACAAGTGGCATAATGAAAAAAACATTGGACAAAATAAAATTTGTTAGAAACAAATAAATTAACTATGAGAAATTTTGTTAAGAATCCACGCTAACAAAATCCTAGCTAACTGTTTCTAGCTAACTGTTAATTCCTTATTGTACATTTAATTATCACAGTTTATTTTATCGCAATTTAATTCTCGCAATTTTATTTATTGTCATTTACATTCTGTTATTTATTTTACGCACTTTATTTATCGTCATTTAAATACTGTTATTTACGCATTTTAAATATCGGGACACGTATACAAGGTTTTGACATATCATATCGACGCATTTATATATATTATTTGGAATAACCATAGACACTCTATATGCAGTAATGATAGAGTTAGCTATACAGGGTTGAGGTTAATTCTCAAATAATATATATAATTTGAGTTGTGATCGAGTCTGAGACATGTACACGGGTCACGATTCGTATTAATTAATTCGAATATTATATATTAAACTATATATGAATTATTGGACTGTTAACTGTGGACTATCGACTGTGGACTAATAACATTGGACAATTAAAATGAATTAAAATATTGATTATAACATATGAAACTAAATATTTCTTCAAGTTTACCACTTGATTTCATCTTAAACCTCATTTGTATCTTGACGATTACAACCTGCGTTCAAACCTTTCATGATTCTTGAAAACACTTCAATCGATAGGATGAATCAACCGCACTCCACCTACGGAAGGAAAGATTTATGCATATAGTTATGCACCTGAGAAACTCTCGGCAACTGAGTAAACGTTTAAACACGTAGCTGTGCTAATTCCTTAGCGTTATTATTACCCAAAATAACTTGGTAATCCCTTTCAAAGTAGCAAATTTTGTCACAGCTCCAGCAAGTCAACTTCGACTTTTCATTCGAAACAACCTTATCATAACCTTGATATATATGCGTACTCTTTTATTGTTACCGGGAAATCTTTTATATTCTACCACATTACCAGCAGACGTACCAGCAACCTCGTTGTTCTCGGCTTAAATCTCTCTGATAAATCATTATATTTATTCATTAAAACCCTATCATACACTCATCCGCATCTTGTAACGAGAACTGACATATCAATTACCGGGAATCAGCAATCAGTACTTTGAAAACTCACCGCATATCTACATCAACAGTTATATGTATAACATTTATCTCTTAGAATTATGATCTTTCATTCTGAAATTCTGAAAAGCACTCAGTCTGCGAATTAATACTCTGAATTTTGAAAAGTTGAATGAAGCAACAAAAAAAATTGTAAACGATTTCAACAGCCAAAAGTTGATGATAAAGAATTGTATGTTGGCAAAGCTCAGAAAAAGTTTGAAACTGAAAAACTGATTGAGCAAACTACGAAGGAGTCTCTGAACAAATCACAAGGACTAAACTTGTACATTAAGAATCCTGATGATTCTATTTTTGATGTAATCTTTAGCGAATACCTTGCTTCTGACTCCAAACTCTTGCGGACAAATTTTCTTCACCATCCTTCGATATTAGAAATTCCAAGATATCATCGTATCTTTCATTATAAATATCCTCCATATTTCTGAAGATATTTTTATAACTATTCTTATTTGAAATCATTAATCTCTTCGTGCTATCAGTGTTACATCATATAGAAACTGTTAGTTTCTATATTCTGTAAACTTTCGAGCTTAAAATATGAATGTTATTGAAGTAATGTTGAAAACTGATGCATGAGTTAGTATAATATAATGACACTTGATCAACGTGATTATATTACAGTAAGTCATGCTGAGTTTCTAATGGAACGTGATGATTCACAAATCATAACGTCATCATGTGCCATGTTACATAACTCGTTCATTCTGCTTAACTTCTGAACATATCAAGAAAGTGTATTCTTGATAGTTCTATTCTCAGTGATTCAGGTAATTTGACAAATCAAATCATGCGATTACGTTATTTCTTGTTTAGAACATTAAGTTCATTCGAAGTTCCATAATTACGAATTCTGGACCGTTACTGGCTTTACTAGAGACCGAGAAGATAATAAAAAGGCAAATATCTCCAAAATATAAGAGAAAATATAAAGCCCAATAACAACACGAAAATTACAAACCTAGTATCACCCCAAGGTAATAGTAGAAGTAAACATATTTTTCTGTTGGAAGATTGAAAAGAAGGGTGACAGAAATGATAATTAGAAAAATATCAAGGATTAGAAATGGATTAAGCATTTTCACAATCTTTTGGATGTATGAGTTAAGAAGGAAGGTATAGGAATGGTGAGAATATGGAACGGAAGAGTTTAATTTATAATGGAAATATCAGACAGAGTAATCGAGGCAGATCACCGTATTTAATATTAGAGATCTTAATTTCCTTACTCGCCGAAGAATCAAATCTTTTAGATTTCGAATATTTCCTCTAAATCCCTTAAATTCCGGAAAAATCAACCGTGACTACGTCACCGGTTAAGTCAAATCTTCATTTACTCATTTTCACTCTTTTGTGATAGCTTCATTCGTACTCTCTGAATAATCGAATTATTTTATCCTTATTACTCAATGAAGATAAAACTCTATTTTATCAACTCATATTCGTCATGAAAACATTTTTATTATTAGTCATAACCACCTCATTTAAATTTCGGGACAAAATTTCTTTAACGGGTAGGTACTGTGATGACCCAGAAATTTCCGACCAAATTTAAACTTAAATTCTTATATGATTTCGACACGATAAGCAAAGTCTGTAATGTTGAGTCTCAAAATTTTCGAACTGTTTTCATGAATTCATATAACCTTGGACTATTCCCGACGATTTACGAACAATCTATTGGTAATTAAATATGTAAATAAACCTATATATATGTATATACATATACATATACATATATATAGAAGTAAGTATATATGATGATTAAAAATTATAAAATATGATTTGAACATTTAAATTAAATATGTAAAATAAGATATAAAATAATTAGGTGTAATTTAAAATAAATAAATAAATAAATATATATATATATATATATATATATATATATATATATATATATATATATATATATATATATATATATATATATATATATATATATATATATATATATATATATATATATATATATATATATATATATATATATATATGATTACTATGTATAATTTATATTATATTGTAACATATATAAATATTCAAATATGTTACTATATAAAATAAGTATTACATAATTGATGAAATATAAGGTTAGTATATTATATGTATTTATAAGTTAATGTATAATGTTATATTAAAATTATGATCATTACTTTCATTATTATTATTAATGTTAATCTTAATATTAATATTTGTATTATTATTATTATTATTATTATTATTATATCTAATATAAAATAAAGTTTGATATGTTTAAGTTGTTATATTATCATTATTAATATTGTTATTATCATTAATAATATTAATATTATTATAAGTAGTGTTATTATTAGCATTATTAATAATATTATTGTTATCATTTCTATTATAATTATTATTATTAAACTTATTAAAATTATCATTTTTATGATTATTAGTATCATTATTATTATTAATATAATAATTATTATTATTAGAATTATTGATATTATTATCATTATTATTAATTTTATTATTATTAAATAATTATTATTAGTATTAATATTATTAATATACTTATTTATTTATTAATAGAAAATATATAGGATAAAATTCTGTTATAGATCACGACTAATTATCTATCTGACATAAAAGTCCTTGATCTGTACGAATTCAATAAGAAATTGTATCAGTTTTATTTTTTTCTTCATTTTTCTTCGTCTGCTATATCTGATTGATTATTTGTCGACCAAATTGTTCGCTACATTCCAACATCAATCAATTCTTGTTACAGTATCCATTGTGTACTCATCCTTATTATAATCTATTGCTGCAATTCGTTAAGGAGAACATAAATCACAAGAAATGAACCAAATACCTCTGTTCTTGAGATATTTTGTCCAAACTCGAATTCGTATTAAATTTCAAAAACTAGATATGCAGAGTTATTAGGAATTCCATGTTAAAGCTCTCTGAAAAGTTCCAAATCCCAATTCGTAATATCGAATGCGAATTCTTGAGTCAAACTTTTAAACTTAAAAAGTCAACTCTGTGTTCATTACAAAATTCGTTTCTGTTTTATGGTTTTTATTGAAATTAACGATTTCTATAGTTTATAGGAGGGATTTGAAACATCTTTCATGTTATAATCGTAGTCTAAAACTTCCTTAAATTTTGAGATTGATTTCGAGTTGGGTCACGATCTTCAGAACTGCTACAGCTTCTCTGCGTTTATATTTTTTTTTCTATTTAAAATAATTTAATGCACTTTCTAATTGTTTCTATATATATCTCGAATCCTATAAAAAAAAGAGTAATTAAGCTCAATGGGTTATGGCTTTGGGTCGATCTGCTAATAAAGAAGAGGGAGATACAGAAACAATATTTAAAAGTTTTCAGTTAGGATATAAATCAAATAATGAGAGACAGAGGGATGGTTATGGATGTTAGCGGGTGAGCGAGGGGTCTCGGGTTCGATCCGTGCTTGGTGCATTTTTTTTAAAGGGATTTATAAGGTAGTTCTTATTTTTTTATTATTGTTATTATTATCATTATTATTATTAATTTCATTATTATTATTGTTGCTATTAATATTATTGTTATTAATTATTGTTATTATTACAAGTATTATTATTATTATTATTATTATTATTATTATTATTATTATTATTATTATTATTATTATTATTATTATTATTACTACTATCATTATTGTTATTACTATTATTAATTATTATTATTGTTGTGAGTATAATTATTATTAGTTATTATTATTATTAATACTAAAATAGGTATTAAGAATCATTCATTATTATAATGGATATTACCAATATGTAATTTCTAAAAATCATTATCATAAGTATCATTAACCGAAAAATTAATATTTTACAGTTATTATTATAAGTATCACTATTATTATCATTATCATTAATATAGTTGTTAACATAAAACCTTATTTAGTAATATTAAGTATTATAATTATTATCATCTTTATCATTATTAATATAATTTTAGTACTACTATAATTACTATTTTAACAAACAAACGATATATACTTATATAAAAATATATTTAATACATATAACATAACAAAATTATTGATTTTATATACAAAATGAATATATAAGACATATATATTTTATTAATATAAAAATGATATAATTAGTAAACTATATATATATATATATATATATATATATATATATATATATATATATATATATAAACTTATTCAATTATCATTATATGTGTTAATATATATATACATGATATATGTTCGTGAATCCGAGGGCAACCCTGCATTGTTCAGTTGTTCAATGTCGTCATATATATTTTTACTATAAAATACAGTATAGTGAGTTTCATTACTCCCTTTTTAAATGCTTTTGCAATATTTTTTTTTTTGGGACTGAGAATACATGCGCTGATTTTATAACTGTTTTACGAAATAGACACAAGTAATCGAAACTACATTATATGGTTGAATGATCGAAGCCGAATATGCCCCTTTTGCTTGGTAACCTAAGAATTAGTAAACCAGTCTACTAATTGACGCGAATCCTAAAGATAGATCTATTGGGCCCAACAAACCCCATCCGTTGTAGCGGATGCTTTAGTACTTCGATGTTGTTTTATCATGTCCGACGGATGTCCCAAAATGATAGGGGATATTCTTATATGCATCTTGTTAATGTCGGTTACCAGGTGTTCAATCCATATGAATGATTTTTGTCTCTATGCATGGGACGTATATTTATGAGAAATGAAAATGAAAATCTTGTGGTCTATTAAAATGATTGAAATGATTATTTATGTTAAACTAATGAACTCACCAACCTTTTGGTTGACACTTGAAAGCATGTTTATTCTCAGGATATTACTTGGAGTTATTCATGACATATTTCAAAAGACGTTGCATTCGAGTCGTTGAGTTCATCGAAATTATTATTAAGTCAATTATAGTTGGATATATTATGAAATGGTATGCATGCCGTCAACTTTCGATGTAATGAAAGTTTGTCTTTTAAAAACGAATGAAATGTTTGTAAAATGTATCATATAGAGGTCAAGTACCTCGCGATGTAACCAAATGTAATGTATTCGTCCAGTTGGATTAGCACGGGTCGCTTCAATTCAATCGCCTAAAACTACATCACGATATCGGAGATGATTTATATAATTTGAATCAAAATTTTGTTTTTTAAATTATTCGTTAGAATATTTTGAAAATTTAAAAATTTGAATCCTCTATAAAACATTTGACTTAATGTTCATCATAGATTTACTAATAGTTCGTTAATACATTTTGAAACTTAAAAATTTTCAAACCCCTAAAAACATTTGGTTTGATGTTCATCTAGACATAATAATAGTTTATATATATATATATATATATATATATATATATATATATATATATATATATATATATATATATATTTAATTTTATAACTTAAATGATTAGACCATTCAAAAATCCCGCGAAACTGCGGGTCTTTAACTAGTTCATTATATATAAAATGGTTATGATTGTTAACTTATTTTCTCAATATAATATCATTTACAATTTGTAAGCAAAATTGTTATTGTAATTATTTAATTGTTGGCTGATGTCACAACTTACTAAGCTTGTGGCTCAATCCATTTATCGTGTAGTCCAATTATGAGATATTAACCCAAAATTGAAAGATCAAAGAATTCAATGGAAGTTTTTCTAGAATCTCTCATTAGTTCATCTTTGAAATTATGTGAAAACTATTTGAATATATCTAGAATTATATACATATTTGAAGTTTCTAATACTTTGATGCTAGTCATTCATATCATTTAAGCTTATTCATCCATTATGTAGTAAGATTAGCATAAATATGGATAACCTCATTTGACACAACACATAACAAATTTCTTGTAGTTTCTCTTGTAAAGTCCTCGCAATTAATTTAAGTATTTTTCCTTTATTTTTATTTGCTTGCTATTGGTTACTTAAATCGTTGGAAGGTCCGAGTATATTGACTTAGTTGTGATTAAGTGTTATACGAGAAGATTATCGAGATAAATTTGTGACACTAACCCCCTCTTATTTAAAACATGACTCTGCTACTGCAAAACCTTGCTTTTTGTACAAATGCAAATGCATGTGTCACCAAAACTACTCGATTTAATATTTAATTTAATATTAGTATATACAATCATATTTTTATATTGTTTATTCGCCATTAAGTAACGGAGATGTAGTTTTTTTGCGTCGCTTCGCTACTAATTAAATTTAATAAATTAATATTAATATTTGATATTATGGCCTCGTTTGTTTTTTCTCTTATAAAGTCTTTTTTCTGAATATATATATGATGTTTGAAAAAATTAATTAACGAATAAATAAGTATTGTTTGTTTTTTGGACTGAAGAAACGTCTGAATAATTAAATTTACTAAATTAACCTTATAAGTAGGTAGTTAAAATAGCAGTTATTAAAAACCGAGTACTTAAATGAAAATTCACAATTCTTTTTCTTTTTTAAATTAAGACATGTCTTATTTATTAAGTCAAAAACAAAAACTTCTTAATTGCTATTTATAACCATTAGTTTTACTTGTTCCACCACCATTTTACGTTTTTTTACCTAAAATATCTCTTGATAGATTACAATAAAAAGTTTTAAAATGTTTGTGTAAGTCTATCATTAAGGGTATTTTAGACAATTTAAGTGGAACAAGTAAAACTCATGGTAGAAATATCAATCCCCATAGATAAAATTTGAGATCTATATACGTTTGTTTAATTTTACAAAGAAAAACATTTGTACATATAACCTATAATGGGGTTTGTCCAAAACATCGATGTCAAAATTTCCGTTCGAAAAAATAAAACCTATAATGGGAGTGGAGTCAAGAGTATAGGTTGGTATTTATTTCATGGATTAAAACATCGCCGACCAAATTTTATAGAGTCTTTGGGCTGTAAAAAATACTTTTAATATATTAACTCAAAAATGGCTCATGTTTCAATAGTTTCTTTTTGGTATAAGAACGAGCTATTTTATTTTATATGATTCTTTGTCTTTCATCCTGTAACTCTCTCATCCTCTCACTCTCTTTATCATCTTCTGTCATCAACTCGTGTTTTCAACTTGCTGAGTTTGTATCTATTATCATTTAGACTTAAAAAATCGAATGATGTTATGGATCATTACATTTCATTGTTCATTGAACTTATTTGGTTTCTATAAAAATGACAGGAGTATTCATCTTCCAATTGACAAGGCTTGATGTTGATTTTGTTTAGTTATTTTGCATTCACATTATTTCAAGAGAAAAACTTGTAGATGTATTGTTATTTTTATAGATCTGAAGATAGATTTATTGCGAAAAACATGAAGATTTATTTCATTTGGTTGATTTTTTTTTTCATTTGGTTGATCTTCTAATATTCTAAGTTTCTCATCTTAATGTCTTTGTATAAGTTTTTAATCTTTTGTTGGATGATGCTTGCTAGAATTTTACCTTTTTGTTGTTATAACTTGTTTTAGGTATTGAAAAATATATTGAGTAGATAAGTAAATCTTAGTTTGTAACGCATAAAAACTCATAGATCTTTTACCTTATAATAGATATATCATGTATCTACGACAGATATCATCAACTCTATAGACACACATCTAACACATTCTGTATCGTTTTTGTTGTGTTGTTGTTACTCAATAAATGGTGAATCTAAACGTTTTAAAATTAATAAATATGAATATTTTCAAAATTTCACATAGAAAATAATGATTACAAAAAATCATTGTATAAATAAACTAATAATAATTCTACCTTTCCTCATGTGTGTTCTGCTATATACTCCGTACTATTTTAGCATATTTAAGAACAATTACCGCCAAGATCACCAGCAGCAAGCGGGTTTGAATCTTGGGAACCTGCTTCAACACCTGTAGAAAGTAGATTTTTATTTTGCATTGCAGCAGCCGGTATTAGATTATTGGCACGTGCTTCAACAACAACTTGAACACTTTAATATTACGATACATATATAAAAAATGTATGTCTATTCAGGACCAATGCATATGTATTCATAATCCAATTAATTGTACATCTTAATCATACAAGAATTCTATATACACGATTCATGTCTATTCATAATACAAATGTTCAAATCCGACAACGTTTCTAAGGAAAAAGTTCAAAAATTATAAATTAACATTGTAACGTATTTACATATCCTAAAAACCAATCTTCTAAATGAAACAGTCAAGATTACCTACAGAAGATGGATTAGCGTATTCAAGAACAACTTGATCACCACCAAGATCACCAACAGTAAGTGGATTTTCATTTTGCAGTTGTGGAAGCAGGTGCCTATAACGCAATACTGGCTGTTGCAATGTAAAATGAAAATCCGCTTGCTGGTGGTGATCCTGGTGGTTTTCAAGTTGTTCTTAAATATGCTAATCTACCTTCTCGAGGTCTGTTTCATTTAGAAGATTAGTTTTTGGGATACGTAAATACGTTACAATGTTATTTTATGATTTATAAACTTTTTCCTTGGAAATGTTGTCGGATTTAAACATTTGGATTATGAATAGACATGCATCATGTATATAGAAATTCTTGTCTGATTAATCTGTACGATTAATTATATTATGAATAGACATGCAATATATGGATTATGAATAGACATGCATCATGTATTTATTGTAATATTAAAGTGTTCAAGTTGTTAATTCATTTGCTAATTATATGCAATATCAGCTGCTGCAATGCAAAATGAAAATCCGCTTGTTGCGGTGATCGAGTTGTTCTTGAATATCCTAATCTTGATCGTTTCGTTTAGAAGATTAGATTTTGGGGTACGTAAATACAAATATTTTACAGTGTTATTTTTATGATTTGTGAACTTTTTCGTTGAAAACATTGTCAAATTTAAACATTCGGATTATGAATAAACATGCATCATGTATATAGAAAATGTTGTATGATTAACCTGTACGATTAATTGGATTATGAATTGACATGCATCATGTATGTATGTAGAATATCTTGTATGATTAATCTATAATATTAAAGTGTTATTCTCATGGTATCAACTACGCATCATGCGTATAATTTTCTTTTTACAGTGCTATCGTGCTATCTGTTGATTATGCATTTTGATTTGTTAGTCATGTTGTTTTTGGTTATGAATTGTTTCTTAACATTGTTCTCTTTCATTCCTTATATATGTGATTATTTCATTTCCTTCATTGTATTTGGGCAAACGCCTGCATTTTGTGGCTTTGGATCCACTACTCCGCCAAGTTCTTTTGGAAGATCAATTCAGCATTCAACCTGCTTTTGCAAGTAGTGTATTCGGTTCTTCACCATTGGAGCTTCAAGTCAACCTCCTTCTGGGACTCCTAACACACCAACATTCGTGTCTTCAAGCACCCATGCCTTTGGTGCTACAACCACCCCTGCATTCGTTTCTACAACCACACCCGCATTTGGTGCTACAAGCACACCAGCTTTTGTTTCTACATCGACACCAACATTTGGAAACACACGATCTGCGTTTGATCAACCACTCAATCCTTTGGTACATCAAGTACACCAGCATTTTGCGCTTCATGTACACCTGCATTTAGTGCCTCAAGTAATCCATCGTTTGGCTCTTCGCCTACCTTCGCTTTTGGTGCTACTACAACAAACCAGTTTAATTTTGGATCAAGTCCTGCTTTGGTTAATCAACATCTACATTTGGCAGCAACAGCCCTTTTGGTACTGCCACCTCAACTTTTGGGGCTCAACGTTCTCCTTTCGATACTAAATCTTTTGTAGTTGTGTTACGAGTATTGATTCTTTACACACATGCATGATGAATCTCAATTTTTTTACTGGTAACTCAAAATCAGTTTTTTGACAATTTGTTCTTACAAACATGCGGGAGCTCAGTCTACAACACCAGCATTTAGGACTCCCAGTTTTGGACAATCCCCTTTCGTAGGTCAGCGTGCGGGAAATCGAGTAACCCCTTATTCTCAGAGACCTGAGACAGACTAAGCTAGTGGCACACATGATGCTGGGAAATTGGAGTCACTAAAGGTTATAATCAATGTGGTGTTGCTCTTAGTAATGTGTCTATTGATTCCATAATTAATTAGTATTTATTATTATATTATTTGTTTATATTTCAGGAGACCCAAATCCTGCAAGCCCGTCTTCTAGTGGAATGGGATTCAATACTAACAACACACAGGCTGCTGCTGCAAATCTGGCTACTGCAATGCAAATTGCAAATCCGCCTCTTGGCGGTGTTCAAGGTATTGAAGAAGTGGTAGTTATACCTCTGAAGGTCCTCCAAAATATATCTCGAGGACTAGAGTATATCAAGAGTACCTTTCTTCATCTAGGAAGTCAGGTAATTTTTATAATGATATATATTGAATATTGATATTTATGTTTACATTTATATTTGTATGTTTTGTTAATCTTTGTAGTTATGTTTTTTTTCTTTATATTTTAAACAACTTACATACGCAATGGGAGAATTTGACAGTTTATTACCTAAGGGCTAGTGAGAAGGTACGGTGTTTGGCTTTTTGGCTTTCAAGCAGTGGCGATTCTAGGAATGAAAATTCAATGGGATCCCAAAAAACTTATTCGATAACTTACTTGCACAAATATTGAATGTCTCGGGTCAAATCGGGCCTGGTTAAATTGGGTCGGATTGGGATATTGGATAGTACTCACAAAAGTTTGTTCATATTTTTTTACTATTGTCATTACAACCACCAGCACCATATAAAATGATATCATTTATACAAAAATGGAATTGATATTTCCACCCATATTCAAAAATATCATATATTTAATACAATCAACTCTGAAAGTAAGTTTTTACTTTTGTCTACGAAATTTCATATGATAAAATTCATCTATAATTGCATCATTGCTAATATAATCTAACACATATTTCTCAATATATGCAAGTAGATAATCATTCACAAATCGAAGTATCTTAACATGTTAATAATAGTTGTCAAATTCAAAACCAAAAGGCAATTTTATTGATACATCAGTACCAAAAATTTACAGTACGAAAAGACAATTTTATTAATTACATTAGTACCAAAAAAGATCAATCATCTAAGAAAACTAATTACAAACATATATACACGATACACCAATAAAGTTAAAATATATACATGATACATTAGTACCAATTTTTTTTAATTATAAACATATATACTTAAATGAAAGATCGGTACAAAAAAATTACAATTATAAACATAAACTAAACATATATACTTAAATGAAAATCAATCATTTGAGAAACTAATTATAACACTTAATGTTCAACTCACTTAATAGAGTCAATTGAAAATTGGATAAGGGTAACTTTATTTTTGTTTAAATATATAAATTGCCCATACTATAAAATTATAAGCGGGCTAATTTCAAATATTTTAATAGTTCAAACTCTGAATTTTTAAAATCTAAAAATATATGGGGTCACATTATTATATTTAGTGGTGTCCTATACAGAAAAAAATATTTTTTTATGATAATTTTCGAAAAACTAGTGGTGTCACATGACTCCGTAGGAGTACTCCTACACTCGCCACTGCTTTCGAGCTTTGGATCATGTGGTTGTTTTGTTACGTTTTAGTATTTTCATTTAGTTGTTTGTATGGTTGGTTTATTTTCTCTTGTCTAGTGTATGTGATGTGCTCTTGTATGTTTTCTTCAATTCGTATCTCAGGCAAGGCTCGCTTCTAGATAGCTGTTATAGGGTTATTTGTTGTTAGGTTGCGCTTTGTAATTGCGAGGCTTGTCCAGTTTCCATACATTAGGTTTTTTCATCGTTTAACTAAATTCCTTAATTTTATACTGTATACGTTTCGTTGTTTTTTTTTTTGGCAAAAGAAAAAAGCATGCAGATTATAATGACATATTATAGACTCCATTTTTTTTTTTTTTTTTTTTTTTTTTTGTGATTTTCAAATGTTATATACATGGTTTGATAAAGAATATCCAAGTCCAATAATGATAGTATAGGACAAGCCTAATAGAAAGTCCTTATATATTGTGTTAGTTTAGGGCAAGGCATTTAGACTTTATGTGTGTTTTGTGTATCAGCTCTTGAGAGCTTGGGCATGAAGAAACCAACCCTTTGATTCTTCACTGGAGAATCCTATTTGTGGACAAAAGGTAGAAGGTTTTTCCATGTTCGGGCTACCCGGTAGGGCGAATAATCCGACCTCATACTGTGATGTACGCAGCCCAACACGATTACTCCCTGACTGTTTCCAACTCATCCCTGTCCACCACTAAATATAGAGAACATTCGAACTTGAGGCCTCTTGCAAGAAACTCAGAGCCTCAAACCACTTGGTCATTTTGTGTTGGTTGAGAGAATCATGTTTGTGGATCTCCTCTGAATTTCCCTCTTATCTCCATTATCAATATAAGTACACAATTATCATCTTCACCATATGTTTCATTGTTATTACCTTCATCTCCACCATGGTGAATCCAGAACAACAATCGATTACCACACTATTGAAAGCACAAATTGATGCTTAAGATGTCAATATTGAGCTCCTGTCATCTCTCACTGTTATGTCCATCAAGAAGTTCCTTGACGAACTCCCTAAATCTATTGAGAAGATGATAGAGGCTGGAATTTCAAACCAATGAATTAATCAACATCAATTGGTTTTTTCTTCACTTTTTCCGTCACGGAGGTAAAAAGAGGAATGTATTCCGGATTTTGAAGTGATATCAACAAAGGTTCCTGTCAATTAAAGGAAGAAGTTATTGGAATGTTTCTAGAAGTGATTAACGTAGAAACAAAAACTTACGTATATAAGGAGGAGATGAAAACCTGTGTACCTACATTAAATACAGGTTTGTTTACTTTCTTGGCCACTCAGGCCCAAACTCAATCCACCACTAGAAATACGTCATCCAGTAATCTCACCAGCACAAAACAATTATCAAAACACGAATGGAAAGAACTTTGGCTCAAAAGGGTTTTTTTTATAGTTGTGGAAAGAACTTCGACCTGAGTTCTTCATCGATTTTTCAAGAGCCATACGTTTGCTATATTTCTTCATCAACTTGAAGCAGTATCCAAATTAACCTCCAAAGGAAACAAAGCATATTCATAAAACTAAAAACTTAAACTAATAAAATGGTGAGAAAAAACCCTAGCACCCAAAATCAGGTTGTAATTGGAAAAACAAATTTCAAGAAGAAGATTATAACCAGCCGATGAAGCCAGAAGATGACGAAAAGATGCGTAATATCTTGAAGATCGACCGACTAATATAATCGATTGGCAAGCACATGACACAATTAATTTGGGAGGAAAATCATGAAATTAATAAGGATGAAAATGGAGATGTAACTGCAGATGGAGATATTAAGAGAAAGTATTACAATACATAAATGAAAAAATGATGTGAATTAGCTGAAAACACTCCCTTTTTATAACAACCCGAAAATTTCATTTTATTATTAATATTGTCATTTATATTATTATTATGTATATATTAATATTTTTATTACTCTTAATAATACTAAAAGTATTATTATTAATATAATTATTAGTATTATTATTATTATTAATATATTTAATAATAATATCAATTAAACATAAATTAAAAAAGTCAAAAACAATGCACTAATCTTATATTTTTTTTTATTAAATCTGATTTTATATATTTTTATATTTTTTGTGATCTGCTTTTAATTTTTTAAAATCACGATCCAGTTTTATATTATCTCTTGATTATTTTTTTAAACTCTACTGGTAATGCTTTTGTTTCTATCTGCTTTTTATTTTATTCAGTCGTGAGTTTTTTTAAAAAAAATTTATCATGATCTATTTTTTATACGCTACTGGCCTTGTTTTTGATCTTTAGTGATCGAGCTCTTAAATTTTTGTTATAAAACCAGTGGATTACATTATCAATAGGATACAAACGAATTCATACAAAAATTTATATATATGTATATTTTTTTTTCTTCGTAATCCCTGTTCTTGAGCTTTTTAACCAAACCACGAAAATGAAATCCATTTCAAAATCTAATATTGCAGTCTTGTTAGGAATCGTTCACTCAAATTATCTGCAAAATATCATCTCTCAATTCTTCAAAACGAATTCCAATTTCTGAGTCAAAGTTTTAAAATAAAAAGTCAAACGAATTGTTCTTGGCGAAATTAGGATTCGTTTCAATGTTTCATGTTCAATTGATGATGGAAGAAGTTTCTAAGAACGATTTTAAACCTATTTCATGTAGGAATCAAAGTCCAAAACGTTCCCAAAATTTAAATCAAGAATTATTTTTTTAAAAAAATAGCGACAGCAGCAGTAAGATATATATGTGCATTTTTTTTTCAATTAAATCAAGAACCAATATAGATTGATATATTCCGGTTGAAAGTCCAAAAACAAAATTTGTTACTCGTTTTTGTTGATTTGATTAAGTGGCAGCCAATTTTTTTTTTTTAGAAGATGAAGAAGATGATAGTTAGATAAAGGTTATACATATTTATACGGGGTAAAACTCAGAAAAAGCAAGGAGTAGAGGGGTGGTTTGTGTGTTTGTCGGGTCAACGAGAGGTTTCGGGTTCAATCCTGGTCTGTGACATATCTTTTTGGAAAATGCTTTATAAGGTAGTTTTACTATTATTTTTCTTTTCATTATTATTATTATTATTATTATTATTATTATTATTATTATTATTATTATTATTATTATTATTATTATTATTATTATTATTATTATTATTATTATTATTATTATTAGTACTAGTACTGTTGTATTACTAAATATTACCATTATTGTTAATTGTTAATAACATGTACATTAAAATTTGTATCACTAATATAGTTTATATTATCATTATTATTAATATCATTAGTATTAACATTATTATCTTTAATGTTAAAGAAGTATTACTATCTTTAATGTTAAAGAAGTATTATTATCATTTAAAAGCTTATTAGTATTATCATCATTAATATTATTATTATTAGTATTATTAATTATCGATATTATTATTATTACTAATATTAAAGTTATTATTAACATTAATATTAAAAACATGGTTATAATTAAAAGTATTATTTTAACTTATCATTTTTATCAAAATTTCCATCTTTATTGAAATTATTATTATTACTATCATTATTATCATTCATATTATTAACGGTATTAAAATTATCACTGTATTAAATCATCACTTTTAATAAAGATTGCCATTACTATTAAAACTATCATTTTAATTATCATCAATAGAATCATTAATATTATTATCATTATTATTGATATTAATATTATCATTATTATTGTTATTATCATTACTAATATTATTTTAGTATTATTAAAATTACTATTTTTACAAACAAATAATATATATATAAATATATTTACACATAACATAATAAAATTTATATTCTTATCTATTTAGAATATATAAAAAGAATATAAGAAACTTATACGTTATTAATATAAAAATGGCTAACTAATAAATTTATATATATATATATATATATATATATATATATATATATATATATATATATATATATATATATATATATATATATATATATATATATATATATATATATATATATTGTTCGATTACGAGTATATGTGTTAATATATATATACTTGATATAGGTTCGTGAATCCGAGGACAACTCTGCACTTGTTCAGTGCCATCATACTCGTAAAATACGAAATACTGTATCGTGAGTTTTCATAGCTCCCTTTTTATATATATTTTTGGGCTGAGAATACATGCGCAACTTTTATAACTGTTTTACGTTTAGACACAAGTACTCAAACTTTTATGCTATATACGTGCTTTGTCATGCTAAATCCCCACCGTAATATCATTAATTGCTGAGGTGTAAGATGCAAACTTAGTTATTGTGAGTAGCGCTACTGAGAGTGACGTCTTTAGTCAGTTGACCGTTGGTCTTTGATTACATAATAATGATTCAACAACACGAATAACAAGTGTCACGGGGTAACTTTTGTTTAGTCGCGATATTACAAACTCAGCATTACTTTTAGATTGGTATTTCTATATCAATCAACACTTTATATTGATATTTCTATATCAACTTTATTAAATCTTGTGGTCTAACACTATTATTGAAATCATTATTTATGATAAACCTATGAACTCACCAACCTTTTGGTTGACACTTTTTAGCATGTTTATTCTCAGGTCCTACATAATGCTTCCGCTGTGTATTTGCTAATTGAAAGCAACATTTCAACAAGTCATTCATGGATAATTTGAAAGACTTACACTTGCTAAATTGATGATGATTGCTTGCTATGCTTGGAGTCTTCATTACATATCATATCAATTAAAGACATTTAATGCGTTGTTCATTATATACAATGTAACCTATTTATCTTCCGCTGCAAAACTCAATATAACGTCTCATATAGAGTCGTTCTCGTTTATACAATTATGATTTTATATAATTAGTCACAAATACCCCATGCCCTATTTGGGGGTGTGACAGATTGGTATCAGAGCAGGCTGTTGTAGAGAACCAGGATTGCATTTTAAGTGGTCCTTATACAATTAGGTACCTTAGCAATGTAGGACTACAACTTTCCTTGATTATAGTGCCTTTAATTGTTGCCTTTAATTGTTAAATGCTACACTATAATTTAGGAACTTTATTTATCTTAGAATGCCGAGCCAATCTAAGAACTCTGCTAATTCCCCTAAGTATTATCCAATTATGCCACCGCATCTAAATGCGACACTATGATTTCTGAAATTCTTGACATTCCTAAGTCATCTATCATGGTTTGTGTATTACATATGTATTACATGAAATATTATCCATGAATTTTGAAACTCCTATATTTGTTACTATTCATACTCAAACGTATGTAACTCCCTGTTATATCACGTACCTATATGCCTTATGCCTTTATGCATCGGTTTGCGAACCGGAAAATGTCATTGAGTTATTGAGAATCTCAAAGACATTATAATCACTACTCATATTCATTACTTTTAAATCTTTGATTTCTCGTTATTTTTTATCATTGAATTTTTTTTTACGGATGACGTCTACGAAACTCTAGAATAGAAGGGTTTGGATTACTGATTTAAAGGATCCTATAGCTCAAGCTCCTGGACCGAATAGGTCATTACGAATTGAAAATCTTTAATCAAAAGATTATCCTATTACATACTTATCATCTAGACACGTCATACTGCCATTATTGGAGTATAGACACATCATATCTTATTATATCTTATCATATCTATCTCAATAGACTTTGTCTAACACTTTTCCTAAATTTCCTCCGTAAATTACGGAAATCCTTTTGCCATATATACTATTCGAGGAGACGAATATATCATTCAGTATTCAACACCCACTCGTATCAAAAACCCTAATTCCAAACACATAACATGGATTTCTCACTTGATTCCTCGAGCTCCACATACAGCGTAACCGGAACAAACGAACCAATCAGCCATCATCTATTTTGGATGAATTGGGGATGGGTTCGTGGTAAACTTAATCAATGGAGACAAGAAGAAGGTGATCCCTTCCACCAACCGAATTCACCTCTTGGTGAAGAACCTGAAGCACTTACCGGCGAACCCATTCGGAACACTATTTTCACCCTCATTTCCAGGATATCCAGTTACGAATATATAATATATAAAATTCTAGATCTTATTCATCCACTTGTCTGAACCGCCAATCATCCCGAAATAATAGAAGAAGTCAACGAGCTTCATGCTCGAGTAGTGGCTCTGGAGAATATGGTGCGAAATCTAAGAGCATCAGTAGCACCAGCAGCATAACCAGCAACACCAGTACTATCAGCATCACCACCAACAGCACCAGCTTCACCAACAACAGCATCCGCATCCCACGTCTCAACATCATAATCGGTACCTCAAACATCAACATCATACGCCCCTAAATACCAAGGAATATTAGTAATAATGAGTTAAGATGCATTGACTCATTCTTCCTGAAGAATTATATATGTATACTTTATATATATATATATATATATATATATATATATATATATATATATATATATATATATATATATATATATATATATATATATATATATATATATATAAAAGCTATTACGTGTGAATCTTAACTAGTATGTACTACTTAATTCATATCACTAATATGCTATGATGTACATCTTTTGTTAATAACTTAACAATCGTTAATCACTGCTTCAACACAATAAACTCCATTTCATAATAAACCAAGTGTATTATTCAAACACATGTTTGATTATATACTTTCATTTTCGATGTACTCGAAACTTTCTAGAAAACATTATTCATGTCTTGTGAATTTCACAAGGATTTCACGAGCACCAACAACATATACCAAGGTATATCAATAACAATGAACAATTAAGCATTGATTCATAACTTCATTAGCGAAATATTTCGCGGCAATTATGAAATCTCTAAGGTTTTAGAGATTATTTATTCTCGCTTCAACCACAAATCAAATGAGTTTAATATTATATTAACTCATTAAATCTATATTATACCTGAAGAATACATATATGAATGTATATCTTCATAAAGATGATAATCCTTTTGTACAACTGTTAATTGTGAAAATATTTTAACGGGTAGGTAATACCAGAGAAATATTTATATCTCACATTATTATGTTACATTATACATTCTCCAATTCTGATTCAATAATAAGTAACTATACTACTTACATCCACATATGTAACCGTTCACTAAAGAACAACCATTTTCAATTACATATTCTGATTTTGACATATCGGAATTTAAGTAAAGCTTTAGCAAGTGTTATCTTCCTAAAGATCACTATATTCATGAATTATATTCATTCGTATTCTATGATGAATTATCACATCAAACCACCAAAATTATCATTCATTACTTTTGAAATCAACAACGCCTATTCGTCAACCATTAGATCCGTCGACGATTACAATCAGCGTTTAATCATCTAAAAATAAAATTTCTTGAAACCATCTCGGATTGGTAATCAATGATTCAGATTCGTTAACCTTGAGAATGCTGACGAAGCAGCAAAAGCTATAGATGGTCTTAATGGCCAAAAGTTTGATAATAGAGAATGGTATAAGCTCAGATTTGGAACTGAAAAACAGATTGAGTAAACCATGAAGGAAGCTGTGGGCAAATCACAAGGACTAAAAATATAATCCAAGAATCCAGGTGATTCGATTTCTGATGGAAATTACAGAAGACATATAATCTCTTTACGCATTCTAAATCCTTACCGAAGAATTTTCCTCATTATCATTCGATCTTAGAAATTCTAAGATATCATCGTATCTTTCGTTATAATTATCCTCTATATTTCTGAAGATATCTTCATAACGATTCTTGTCCGCAATTAATTATCTCTTTGCGATATCTTTATCACATCATAAAGGAAACTGTTTTAGTTTCTATATTCTGTAAAATTCAAGTTTAAATTATAAATGTTTTGAAGAAGTGTTGAGAATTGAAGCATGAGTTAGTATAATATAATGACGTCAGGCCAACGTGATTATATTACAGTAAGTCATGCTAAGTTTTTAATGGAAGATGATGATTCATAGACTTTATAATCATCATTTGCCATGTAACACGACTCTTACATTCTATTTAATCTATGAACATATCAAGAAAATATATTCTTGATAGTTCTATCCTCAGTAATTCTGGTAATTTACCAAATCAAATCGTGATATTACGCTTAGAACAGTAGGTCCATTCGAAACTCCATACCTACAAATTCTGGACCATTACTCGCTTAACTTAGAGTCGAGAGGAGAATAAAAAGGCAAAGAGCTCTGACATATAAGGGAAAATACAAAGCTCGATAACAACACGGAAATTACAAACCGTGTATATCAATGCGTATAGCAACATAAAGACACGGGAGAATTAAAAACACTATAACCCCAAGAGCATAGTAGAAGTAAATAGATTCCTCTGGTGGTAAAAGAAAAGGAAGAATGACTGCATATATGGTCAATATAATAACAAGTATCAATATGGGATTGAGCATATTAACAAATCTTTTGGAAGTATGAATTGAGGAAAGAAAGTTTAGAAGTGGTGAAGATAATGAAATGGAAGAAGCTAATTTATAGCAAAATTTCAAACACAGCAATCGAGGCAATTCACCGCATTTAATCAAAGAAATCTCAAAATTCCTTAATTACCGGAGAATCAAATCTTATAAAGATTATGAAGATTTCTTTTAATCCCTTGAATTCCGGAAATCAACTTTAGCTATGTCAAAAGTTAAGACGAACATTTAATTTCCTCATTTCACTCTTTTGTGATAGCTTCACTTATACTCTTCCTATAATCGAATCGTTTTATCCATATTATTCAATTGTGATAAAACTTTATTTTTCAACTTATATTCATCATTACAATATTCTTGTTGTAAATAATGACGATCTCTATCAAATTTCACGACTGAGATTTTAACGAACTCCTCTCTATTTGTCTGCCCTAATATTGTGACATAAACGCTCAAAGTTTTAAATGAGCTCAATACTATTCATAACACATTTCATGTGTTCAGTTTAATGAAATGCTTGTATATCACCATCATCCCTTTGAGGATAACCTAGTCAAATAACACTCTTGTTATTCCTTTGAATTACCTCCGCATTAATAATAAAATGCACTTTATAGAAGAACCTATAGAAATCTTGGTTCATATGATTTAAACGCTTGAAACAGAACAATATTATATCCGTTGGAATTCACGAAAGGCCCCGAGCATACCTGAAAATGTGAAAATCAAATAAAACGTAAATATCCTCGTCTATGTACGAACAACGCCGATTGATAGTAATAACTAAATTTCGGGACGAAATTTCTTTTAACGGGTAGGTACTATAACAACCCGAAAATTTCCGACAAAATTTTAACAAAAATCTTTTAATGATTTCATTAAACTTTAACCAATTCCGACGACTCACGAACCATTATTTATAAATAATTATAAATAAATATTAGTTTGTTATATTGATATTATTATTATTATTTATCATCGTTTACAAGTATTATTATTCTCAATATTACTAATATTATTATCATTAATATTATTAGTGTTATCACTTTTACTAAAAAGTGATAAGATTAAAATAAATATCATTATTATTAATACAACTTATCATTTAAAAATATTATTATTATTATTAATAGTATTATTAACATTTTATAATGATTATTATCATTATTACTAATTATAATTAAAATTATCATTTTATTATTAATATTGTCATTTATATTATTATTATGTATATATTAGTATTTTTATTACTCTTAATAATACTAAAAGTATTATTATTAATATAATTATTAGTATTATTATTAATATATTTAATAATAATATCAATTAAACATAAATTAAAAACTCAAAAACAATGCACTAATCTTATATATTTTTTTATTAAATCTGCTTTTATATATTTTTATATTTTTTGTGATCTGCTTTTAATTTTTTAAAATCACGATCCAGTTTTATATTATCTCTTGATTATTTTTTTAAACTCTACTGGTAATGCTTTTGTTTCTATCTGCTTTTTATTTTATTCAATCATGAGTTTTTTTAAAAAAAATTTATCGTGATCTATTTTTTTATACGCCACTGGCCTTGTTTTTGATCTTTAGTGATCGAGCACTAAATTTTTGTTATAAAACCAGTGGATTACATTATCAATAGGATACAAAGGAATTCATACAGAAATTTATATATATGTATATTTTTTTTTTCGTAATCCCTGTTCTTGAGCTTTTTAACCAAACCACTAAAACGAAATCCATTTCAAAATCTAATATTGCAGTCTTGTTAGGAATTATTCACTCAAATTTTCTGCAAAATATCATCTCTCAATTCTTCAAAACGAATTCCAATTTCTGAGTCAAAGTTTTAAAATAAAAAGTCAAACGAATTGTTCTTGGCGAAAATAAGATTCGTTTCAATGTTTCATGTTCAATAGATGATGGAAGAAGTTTCTAAGAACAATTTTAAACCTATTTCATGTAGGAATCAAAGTCCAAAACGTTCCCAAAATTTAAATCAAGAATTATTTTTTTTTTAAAAATAGCGACAGCAGCAGTAAGATATATATATACATTTTTTTTTTCAATTAAATCAAGAACTAATATAGATTGATATATCCAGGTTGAAAGTCCGAAAACAAAATTTGTTACTCGTTTTTGTTGATTTGATTAAGTGGCAGCCGATTTTTTTTTTTTAGAAGATGATAGTTAGATAAAGGTTATACATATTTATACGGGGTAAAACTCAGAAAAAGCAAGGAGTAGAGGGGTGGTTTGTGTGTTTGTCGGGTTAACGAGAGGTCTCGGGTTCAATCCTGATATGTGACATATCTTTTTGGAAAATGCTTTATAAGGTAGTTTTACTATTATTTTTCTTTTCATTATTATTATTATTATTATTATTATTATTATTATTATTATTATTATTATTATTATTATTATTATTATTATTATTATTATTATTATTACTTACTAGTACTAGTACTATTGTATTACTAAATATTACCATTATTGTTAATTGTTAATAACATGGACATTAAAATTTGTATCACTAATATAGTTTATATTATCATTATTATTAATATCATTAGTATTAACATTATTATCTTTAATGTTAAATAAGTATTACTATCTTTAATGTTAAAGAAGTATTATTATCATTTAAAAGCTTAGTAGTATTATCATCACTATTATTATTATTATTATTATTATTATTATTATTATTAGTATTATTAATTATTGATATTATTATTATTACTAATATTAAAGTTATTATTAACATTAATATTAAAAACATGGTTATAATTAAAAGTATTATTCTAACTTATCATTTTTATCAAAATTTCCATCTTTATTGAAATTATTATTATTACTATCATTATTATCATTCATATTATTAAAGGTATTAAAATTATCACTGTATTAAATCATCACTTTTAATAAAGATTGCCATTACTATTAAAACTATCATTTTAATTATCATCAATAGAATCATTAATATTATTATCATTATTATTGATATTGATATTAATATTATCATTATTATTGTTATTATCATTACTAATATTATTTTAGTATTATTAAAATTACTATTTTTACAAAAAAATAATATATATATATAAATATATTTACACATAACATAATAAAATTTATATTCTTATCTATTTAGAATATATAAAAAGAATATAAGAAACTTATACGTTATTAATATAAAAATGGCATAACTAATAAATTTATATATATATATATATATATATATATATATATATATATATATATATATATATAAATTGTTCGATTACGAGTATATGTGTTAATATATATATACTTGATATAGGTTCGTGAATCCGAGGACAACTATGCACTTGTTCAGTGCCATCATACTCGTAAAATACGAAATACAGTATCGTGAGTTTTCATAGCTCCCTTTTTATATATATTTTTGGGCTGAGAATAAATGCGCAACTTTTATAACTGTTTTACGTTTAGTCACAAGTACTCAAACTTTTATGCTATATACGTGCTTTGTCATGCTAAATCTCCATCGTAATATCGTTAATTGCTGAGGTATAAGATGTAAACTTAGTTATTGTGAGTAGCGCTACTGAGAGTGACGTCTTTAGTCAGTTGACCGTTGGTCTTTGACTACATAATAATGATTCAACGACACGAATAACAAGTGTCACGGGGTAACTTTTGTTTAGTCGCGATATTACAAACTCAACATTACTTTTAGATTGGTATTTCTATATCAATCAACACTTTATATTGAAAATTCTATATCAACTTTATTAAATCTTGTGGTCTAACACTATTATTGAAATCATTATTTATGATAAACCTATGAACTCACCAACCTTTTGGTTGACACTTTTTAGCATGTTTATTCTCAGGTCCTACATAATGCTTCCGCTGTGTATTTGCTAATTGAAAGCAAAATTTCAACAAGTCATTCATGGATAATTTGAAAGACTTACACTTGCTAAATTGATGATGATTGCTTGCTATGCTTGGAGTCTTCATTACATATCATATCAATTAAAGACATTTAATGCGTTGTTCATTATATACAATGTAACCTATTTATCTTCCGCTGCAAAACTCAATATAACGTCTCATATAGAGTCGTTCTCGTTTATACAATTATGATTTGATATAATTAGTCACAAATACCCCAGACCCTATTTGGGGGTGTGACACTTTTGCAGGACCATCCCTCTCAATCATGAATCTATTTTCACCAATCAAACCCATTTCACCAAGTCCTTTCATTTTCGGTTTCACAAAGTACTAGTATGGAGATATAGATACATATCTAAGTGATAAGAAGATGCATAATCTGAATCGAGTAGCAGATTTAACTAATTAATGTTGGGTATTTGATTTTTGAATTCAAATTAAGCATGATAGAAAAGACAATTGAAGAAAAGCTTAAGGTTGTAGATGCAATTTTAGGGTTTCAATGTAGCTTTTGAACGCGACGATTTCTTAATACTATGTATCTCCAGCTTTAATTAATTAATTACAATTTCTTAATTAAATTAAAGTCTAAATTAAATTGTAATTATGACATCATGTACATGGCTTAGTTTGTAAGTAACTAGAGGGGGGTGAATAGTTAATACGTTTTTAACAATTTTTCGATTGATCACCAAATTCGAATGACTATGATCAACCAAATCAACTCAAACTTGATGTGTGTAGTGTATATGTTCAAAATAATGAATAAAGTAATGTAAAGAACATAGACACAAAGTACTTTTCTCCAAACCCGGTGGAGATCCGATTTACAAGTCTTCAACTTCTTTGGTAGACAACAAACCTAATCTCTCTATCCCTTTGAAAGATCAACTCCAACCTAGATCAACTTGTCTTCACTTTGAACAAGTATTAATCTCCAAATAAGATTAATCAACTTCCTAAGTCCCTTTAAGGAAGTAGATCACTAAGCTAGCCTATGCTTTTACTAAATGAAGTTACAAGACTTATACACTTTGCAATGATGCTAGGACATACATTACACTAAGTAAACACATAAGATTAATGATTTTGATTAGTAAGTATACAACAACGAAATTCTATATCTATAAGATCATAGAATCTTCTCTTGCTTGATCACATTTGAGTAGTAATTAGAGCCCTTGTGATCTCTCGAAATAAGCTTTTGAAATATGCAAGAGGGTCAGCTTCAAATGCTCTTCAATGCTTGCCTTTTATAGTAGGTTTCAAAAAATAGCCGTTGACACACGGTTGCCAGCACGGTTGACCGTGGTTCGACCGTGCGTGCTCTAATCCAAAATGGGTATCCATTGTATAGCCGTTTGACTCAAATTTGAACACCACATTTTGGCACCTTTTGTAGTGAACACCACATTATATATTATATGAGATTAATATTTACATGAATAAATGTTTTCAACATGTTAAGTAATCAAACTTGTTAAGACTTGATTAATTAAAATGAGTTTATGTAGACAATTGACCACCCAGTTTGCCTGATGATTCACGAACGTCATAACTTGTAATAATTATATAATCATTTTTTTTATGATGTAAGTTTTTATTTTATAAATCGATATAAGAAGAAATACAATTAAATCAAAGATGTACAAGTAAAACACTATTTGCTACAAGTAAAACACTATTTGATACAGTAAAACACTATTTGCTACAGTGAAACACTATTTGCTACAGTAAATTTTCGCTTTGCTACAGTAACATACTATTTACTACAGTACAATACTATTTGCTACAACAAAAAACTATTTGCTACAGCAAAAAACTATTTACTACAGTAACACTATTTACTACAGTAAACATTATTTACTCGTATTCAATCCGTATTCGTACTCGTACAATACTCAGCTTCTATATGTATATACTATTGGTATATACACTTCAATGATCAGCTCTTAACAGCCTTAAATGATTAACCAACATGTGGGAACCATTACTTGTGTTCAAGTATGAATTATTACATAAAATAACAAAATGAGGAGCCTTTGTTTTCATGATAAAATCACGCCACCACCACCATCATTTATTACATCATTTCCATTCTATAATTTCACATACAAATCCTCTCTAATTACCTACTCCAAGAACACTTGAAAGATCAGGAACATCCAAATTATCTTAGTAATTTTTTCTTTCTAATTCAAGGTAATACTCATATTCAAACTTTGATTCAATTTCTATAACTATAACAATCTTAAATCAAGTAGTAATCTTACTTGAACTTGTTTTCGTGTCATGATGAACTTCCAAGCCATCAAAGATCCTTTGAAGCTCAAGTTAATTTCTCATCATTTCCAGTATGTTTACCTACTATACTTGAGGTAGTGATGATGTTCATAACATCATTCGATTCATATATATATAACTATCTTATTCGAAGATTTAAACTTGTAATCACTAGAACATAGTTTAGTTAATTCTAAACTTGTTCGCAAACCAAGTTAATCCTTCTAACTTAACTTTTAAAATCAACTAAACACATGTTCTATATCTATATGATATGCTAACTTAATGATTTAAAACATGGAAACACGAAGAACAGCGTAAAACCGGACATACGCCGTCGTAGTGAAATCGGGGGCTGTTTTGGGTTAGATAATTAAAAACTATGATAAACTTTGATTTAAAAGTTGTTCTTTTGGGAAAATGATTTTTCTTATGAACATGAAACTATATCCAAAAATCATGGTTAAACTCAAAGTGGAAGTATGTTTTTCAAAATGGTCATCAAGATGTCGTTCTTTCGACAGAAATGACTACATCTTACAAAAACAACTTGTAACCTGTATTTTTGACTATAAACTTATACTTTTTATGTTTAGTTTCATAAATTTCAGTTCATTATGAAACCATAGCAATTTGATTCACTCAAAACGAATTTAAAACGAAGAAATTATGGGTAAAACAAAATTGGATATTTTTGCTTATTTTAGCTACGTGAAACTTTGTAACAAACCTATACGAACCATAACTTAACTAAATTATATTGTATTATATGTAAGGCCCCGTCCTAATCCATCTGGACGAATACATCACATTTGGTTACATCGCGAGGTACTTGACCTCTATATGATACATTTTACAAACATTGCATTCTTTTTTAAACACAATCTTTCTTTACATCGAAAGTTGACGACATGCATACCATTTCATAATATATTCAACTATAATTGACTTAATAATAATCTTGATGAACTCAACGACTCGAATGCAACGTCTTTTGAAATATGTCATGAATGACTCCAAGTAATATCTCTAAAATGAGCAAATGCACAGCGGAAGATTTCTTTCATACCTGAGAATAAACATGCTTTAAAGTGTCAACCAAAAGGTTGGTGAGTTCATTAGTTTAAGATAAATAATCATTTTCATCATTTTAATAGACCATAAGATTTTCATTTCTCATAAATATACGCCCCATGCATAGAGACAAAAATAATCATTCATATGGATTGAACACCTGGTAACCGACCTTAACTAGATGCATATAAGAATATCCCCTATCATTCCAGGAAACCCTTCGGACATGATATAAAATAACATCGAAGTACTAAAGCATCCGATACTTTGGATGGGGTTCGTCGGGCCCATAGATCTATTTTTAGGATTCGAGTCAATTAGGGTGTCTGTTCCTTAATTCTTAGATTACCAGACTTAATAAAAAGGGGCATATTCGGCTTCGATTATTCAACCATATAATGTAGTTTCAATTACTTGTGTCTATTTCCTAAAACATTTATAAAGATTTCGCATGATCTCAGCCCAAAAATATAAAGGGTAAAAAGGCAAATGAAACTCACCTAATGTATTTTGTAGCAAAAATAAATATGACTATATTGAACAATGCAGGGTTGGCCTCGGATTCACGAACCCTTAGGAAGTTTTCTAAAAAGAATTGTCCCATTCGAGACTCGAACCCATGACCTCCTGGATACCCGCAAACAACCTTAACCACTAATCCGTTTCTGTTTTATCTGATATACTTTATAACTATATAAATATGACCCGTATGTCTTTCTTCTTCATCATCTTCTTAAAACTCAAATCGATTTCAGGGATCAAGCTTAATTTAATTAATCATTGAATGGATTTTAGGATTTGTATACGAACCAGAAACACAAATTGATTGATTAAATAAATTAACACATAAAAAAAAATTAAAAACGCTGTACAGAATGAAGAACACCTTCGTTGAACTAAAAATCGGTTTCGAATATTTAGACTATTTTAGCTCTAGTATACAATATAAAAAAAGTTCATAGTCCTTATTAGAACCTTTCTGTATTATGAATTCCAACAGAAACGTTAAACTAGAAACAGATTTTGTGATGAACAAAGTCTTTGACTTTTTAGAAATAAACTTTGACTCTCAAATTCACAATCAATAAAAAGATTTGGGTCGTAAAACTTTTCAGATAGTTGGACTAGATCAATCCTAACACGACTGCATTTACAGATTTTTAAATTCAAAACGAAATTGAAGTTTGGCAAAAATGGAAACAGGAACAGGGTAGTCGACTTTATTTTCTGTGTTTTGGATTTCAAATCTCGAATTTGCAGTAGTGTATGGCATATATACCGATAGATATTATCTAATTGAAACTTAGTAAAGATAGTGGGATCGAGCTAGCTGCACTGTAACTCGATTTGGACTGGTAACGGTCTTTGGACAGAAAAATCAAGCAGAATATATAAAGTAAAATAAACAGATGGATAATTCCAACAAGTTGTACAACTAATACAGTTAGTTAATGCTTTTAGAGATATAAACAAAAATCATAAACAGTTTTTGATTGATATGCGTAACAAGATCGTACCAGTTATTGGTTTCTTTATATAATTTATGTAATTAAATTAATATTAATGATAAAAATATATTAATTATAATAATGATAATAATTACATAATAATAATAAATAATAATGATATTAAAAAGAATAAAATGATAATACTAATATTATTAGTGATAATAATAATAAATTGTATAATTTTCTAATAATAAAAATAAAAATTTATAATATTAATAATAACATTATACTTCTTTTTAATAATATACTAATAACAATAATTTTTAATAATAAGGATATAATAATTTTAGTAATAATAACATTAATAATGATATTAATAATAATAGTAATAAAGATAATAATAGTATGACAATAAATATAATAATGATGATAAATAAGATGTTTATTAATGGTGATCATAGTATTAGAAATAATAATATAACAATATATATATATATATATATATATATATATATATATATATATATATATATTATATTTCATATCTATATAATATATTATTATAATTATAATAATACAAATAATAATACTAATATTAATATTAATACTAATAATGAGAGTAATACCAATAATATTGATATAACATTTTATGTTTATCAATTCTTAATTTTTTTATATGTTATGTATTAAACTAATAATATTAATAATACTGATGTCAATATTAATAATGAAAGTAGTATTCATTAATATAGTAATTATGTTTTAACTTATAATTACAAATAATATATTAATTTTATTCTATATTATATAATAATATTTATTAAATATTATATATCACAATATATTAATAATTATTATTAGAATTCATATATAGACTCATAATATTATATATGTAAAATGGTAATTTATTTATTCTATTTATTATTTCACATTTTTAATTCCTAAGGTTTAAAGTATACATTATGGATTATATATGTCCATATATTTATATTTACATGTACCTATTTATTTACAAACTAAAGTTCGTGAATCGTCGGGAATAGTCAAAGGTCAAATGATTCCATATAAATAGTTCAAAGTTTTTGAGACTCCACATTACAGATTTTGCTTATCGTGTCGAAATCAAATAAGATTCAAGTTTAAATTTGATCGGAAATTCCCGGGTCATCACAGTACCTACCCGTTAAAGAAATTTCGTCCCGAAATTTGAGTGAGGTCGTCATGGCTAACAATAAAAATGTTTTCATGACAAATATGAATTGATAAATGGAGTTTTATCATTATTGACTAATATAGATAAAACGATTCGATTAGTGAAGTGTACAAATGAAGCTGTCACAACAGATTGAGATAGAGATTTAACTTTTGACGTAGTCACGGCGGAATTTAGAAAATAAGGTGCATCTTAACTTTTGACGTAGAGGGTTGAATTCCGAAATTCAAGGGATTTAAAGAAAATCTTCGAAATTTAAAGGATTTGATTCTTCGGTGAATAAGAACATTAAGATCTCTATAATTAAATACGGTGATCTGTCTCGATTACTCTGCCTGATATTTCCATTATAAATTAAACTCTTCCGTTCCATTATTCTCACCATTCCTATACTTTTTTTTTTAGTTCGTACATCCAAAACATTGTAAAAATGCTTAATCCAGTTCTAATTCTTGATATTTCCCTAATTATCATTTCTGTCATCCTTCTTTTCAATCTTCCACCAGGAAAATATGTTTACTTCTACTATTGTCTTGGGGTAATACTATTCTTAATTATACCGTGTCATTATATTGCTATTCTTATTAATATCCACGGTTTGTAACTTCCATGTTGTTATTGGACTTTATATTTTCTCTTATATTTTGGAGCTCTTTTCCTTTTTTTTTTTATATTATTCTCTCGACCTCTAGTAAAGCAAGTAACGGTCCAGAATTCGTAAGTATAGAATTTTGAATGAACTTAATGTTCTAAACAAGAAAGAACATAATAGCACGATTTGATTTGTCAAATTACCATAATCACTGAGAATAGAACTATCAAGAATATATTTTCTTGATATGTTCATAAATTAATCAGAATGAAAGAGTTATGTAACATGATACATGATGACGTTATAATCTGTGAATCATCATGTTCTATTTAGAAACTCAGCATGACTTACTGTAATATAATCACGTTGATCAAGTGTCATTATATTATACTAACTCATGCATCAGTTCCCAACATTACTTCAATAACATTCATATTTTAAGCTCGAAAGTTTACAGAATATAGAAACTAACAGTTTCTATATTATGTAACACTAATAGCACGAAGGGATTAATGATTTCAGATAAGAATAGTTATGAAAATATCTTCAGAAATATGGAGGATATTTATAATGAAAGATACTATGATATCTTGGAATTTCTAATATCGAAGGATGTTGAAGAAAATTTGTCCGCAAGAGTTTGGAGTCAGAAGCAAGGTATTCGTTAAAAATTTCATCAGAAACAGAATCATCAGGATTCTTAATGTACAAGTTTTGTCCTTGTGATTTGTTCAGAGACTCCTTCGTAGTTTGCTCAATCAGTTTTTCAGTTTTAAACTTTTCCTAAGCTTTGCCAACATACAATTCTTTATCAACAACTTTTGTTGAGGTCGTTTACAATTTTTGTTGCTTCATTCAACTATTCAAAATTCAGAGTATTAATTCGCAGACTGGGTGATTTTTCAGAATTTCAGAATGGAAGATCGTAGTTTTAAGAGGTAAATGTTATATGGATACATATAACTGTTGGTGTGGAAACGTTGCGAGACTCACAATACAGATTTGCTAATTCCCGATAATTGGTATGGCAATTCTTGTTACAAGATGCGGATGAGTATATGATGAGACTTCAATAGATAAATTTAGTGATTTGTCGGAGAGATTTAAACCAAGGAGCGACGAGGTTGCTGGTACATCTGATGGTAATATGGTGAAATTTAATAAAAAAAATTTCCCGGTAACAATAAAAGAGCACACGTATATATCAAGGTGTTAATAAGGTTGCTTCGAACGAAAAGTCGAAGTTAACTTGTTGGAGCTGTGACAAAATTGGCTAATTTGGAAAGGGATTGCAAAGTTATTTTCTATAATAGTAACGCCAAAGGAATTAGCACAGCTACGCGTTAAACGTTTACTCAGTTTCTGAGAGTTTTTCAGGTGCAATACTATATGCATAAATCTTTCCTTCTGTAGATGAAGTGCGGTTGGTTCATCCTCTCGTTTGAGGTGTTTTCAAGAATCATGAAAAGTTTGAACGCGGATTGTAATTGTCAAGATACAAATGAGGTTTGAGATGAAATCAAGTGGCAAACTTGAAGAATTGTTTAGTTTCATATGTTATAGTCAATATTTTAATTCATTTTAATTGTCCAATGTTATTAGTCCACAGTCGATAGTCCACAGTTGACAGTCCAATAATTCATATATAGTTTAATATATAATATTCGAATTAATTAATACGTATCGTGACCCGTGTACATGTCTCAGACTCGATCACAACTCAAAGTATATATATTATTATAGAATCAACCTCAACCCTGTATAGAGAACTCGATCATTACTGCATATAGAGTGTCTATGGTTATTCCAAATAATATATATATATATATATATATATATATATATATATATATATATATATATATATATATATATATATATATATATATATATATATGATATGTCAAAACCTTGTATACGTGTCCCGATATTTAAAGTGCGTAAAATAAATGCAGAATTTAAATGACGATAAATAAAATGCGTAAAGTAAATAACAGAAATTAAATGATGATAAAAAAAATGCGATAATTAAATTTTGATAAATAAACTGCGATAAATAAAATGTAATCAGTTAGCTAGGAACAGTTAGCTAGGATTTTGTTAGCGTGGATTCTTAACAAAATTTTCTCATGGTTAATTTGTTTGTTTCTAACAAATTTTTATTTTTGTCCAATGTTTTCTTCATTATGTCACTTGTTGGATTCTGATAGATCAAAATCCAAATATGAAATTGAATGAAAAGGGTTATTCTGCGGTGAACGGATACGTATATCGGTGGTTGTAAATATGATAGTAAATGACTGTTGAATTAGATTTGAAAGAATGTACAGTGTACTTATTAATGTGAAATCTAAATATTCCTCGGGTATTACCTACCCGTTAAAATATTTTCACCATTAACAGTTTGTACGAAAGAGTTTTTAATTACAATCTTTATGAAATAATATATATACATATATATTTTCTTCAGACGTAATTATGGATTTAATGAGTCAATGTGATATTAAACTCATTAGATTTACGGCTAGAACTAAAGTACATAATCTCTAAAACATTAGAGATTACATAATCGCCATGATGGACGAAGATAGTTTATGTAGAACGATTCGTAGAACGATGATTATGCTTGAGGTATAGATTGTGAGGTTAAGACTTGTGATGATGTTGTTATTGTTGGTACTGGTTATGCTGCTGGTGCTGCTGATGGTGGTACTGATGTTGTCGGTGCTACAAGTGTTGTTGGTGCTGAGGTTGGTGATGATGTTGGTGTAGTAAGTATAGCTTGTAGATCACGCACCATTCTTGTCAGGGTTTCTATCCTACCCTCTATCATTTCTATCCATCCACTCATCTGATTCGATAGATCTTGATTATCAATTCGAAGTTCCCTAACTTCTTCTAATATTCCCCTTCGATTGGTATTCGGAAGTAGAGGTTGAATATTTTCTGAGATTGCAGTAACGCGACCTTCGAGGTGGAAAACTTTAGCAAGAAGGGTGAATACAGTGTTGCGCATAGGTTCACCGGTGAGTACATCGTTTTCTCCGATGTTAGGAGGTAAGTTTGGTTCGCGGTAGGGCTCGCCTTCTTCATTTCTCCATCGAGTGAGTAAGTCTCGGACCCACCCCCATCTCCTCCAGAAAGAAAAATAACTAAATGGTTGAGGCACTTCTGATTCATTGACTTTAGAGTCTGCTTCAATATACATCTCGAAATCGCTTACGGAACTAATGGAATCCAAGCTAGGTGTAGGATCCATCTCTCTCGATCAGTTAAAGGGTTTTGATATGAAATGATTTTCGAATATCGAATGATATTCTAATTATATATAGAATATCTATACATACTTCCAAACATCCCGTGAATTACGGAGAAAATTAAGGAAACGTGTCAGATAAAGTCTACAGTGACAGATACGCTAAGATATGGATTAGTAGATATGCTAAGATATGTATTTTGTTTATACACTATTCATGCAGTCAATGCAGTAAAATGTGTCTAGATTAAGAATAATGAGCAGGTAATTTCCTAAGGATGATAAGCAGATGATTTCCGACAAAAATGATAATCAAAAATTTTGACATGCAGACACGGTCGAAGTCCAGACTCACTAATGCATCCTAATGACTATCAGTTAGACACACTAATGCAAGACCAGGTTCACTAAGACCACTACTCTGATACCAACTGTAAGGACCTGTCCTAATCCATCTGGACGAATACATTACATTTGGTTACATCGCGAGGTACTTGACCTCTATATGATATATTTTACAAACATTGCATTCGTTTTTAAAAGACAATCTTTCTTTACATCGAAAGTTGACGACATGCATACCATTTCATAATATATCCAACTATAATTGACTTAATAATAATCTTGATGAACTCAACGACTCGAATGCAATGTCTTTTGAAATATGTCATGAATGACTCCAAGTAATATCTCTAAAATGAGCAAATGCACAGCGGAAGATTTCTTTCATACCTGAGAATAAACATGCTTTAAAGTGTCAACCAAAAGGTTGGTGAGTTCATTAGTTTAAGATAAATAATCATTTTCATCATTTTAATAGACCACAAGATTTTCATTTCTCATAAATATATGTCCCATGCATAGAGACAAAAATAATCATTCATATGGATTGAACACCTGGTAACCGACCTTAACTAGATACATATAAGAATATCCCCTATCATTCCGGGAAACCCTTCAGACATGATATAAAACAACATCAAAGTACTAAAGCATCCGGTACTTTGGATGGGGTTCGTCGGGCCAATAGATCTATCTTTAAGATTCGCGTCAATTAGGGTGTCTGTTCCCTAATTCTTAGATTACCAGACTTAATAAAAAGGGGCATATTCGGCTTCGATCATTCAACCATATAATGTAGTTTCAATTACTTGTGTCTATTTCGTAAAACATTTATAAAGATTTCGCATGTATTCTCAGCCCAACAATATAAAGGGTAAAAAGGCAAATGAAACTCACCTAATGTATTTTGTAGTAAAAATACATATGACTATATTGAACAATGCAGGGTTGGCCTCGGATTCACGAACCCTTAGGAAGTTTTCTAAAAAGAATTGTCCCATTCGAGACTCGAACCCATGACCTCCTGGATACCCGCAAACAACCTTAACCACTAATCCGTTTCTGTTTTATTTGATATACTTTATAACTATATAAATATGACCCATATGCCTTTCTTCTTCATCATCTTCTTAAAACTCAAATCGATTTCAGGGATCAAGCTTAATTTAATTAATCATTGAATGGATTTTAGGATTTGTATACGAACCAGAAACACTAATTGATTGATTAAATCAATTAACACATAAAAAAAAATTTAAAAACACTGTACAGAATGAAGAACACCTTCGTTGAACTAAAAATCGGTTTCGAATATTTAGACTGTTTTAGCTCTAGTATACAACATAAAAAAAGTTCATAGTCCTTATTAGAACCTTTCTGTATTATGAATTCCAACAGAAACGTTAAACTAGAAACAAATTTTATGATGAACAAAGTCTTTGACTTTTTAGAAATAAACTTTGACTCTCAAATTCACAATCAATAAAAAGATTTGGGTCGTAAAACTTTTCAGATAGTTGGACTAGATCAATCCTAACACGACTGCATTTACAGATTTTTAAATTCAATACGAAATTAAAGTTTGGCAAAAATGGAAACAGGAACAGGGTAGTCGACTTTATTTTCTGTGTTTTGGATTTCAAATCTCGAATTGACAGTAGTGTATAGCGTATATACTAATAGATATTATCTAATTGAAACTTAGTAAAGATAGTGGGATCGAGCTAGCTGCACTGTAACTCGATTTGGACTGGTAACGGTCTTTAGACAGAAAAATCAAGCAGAATATATAAAGTAAAATAAACAGATGGATAATTCCAACAAGTTGTACAACTAATACAGTTAGTTAATGCTTTTAGAGATATAAACAAAAATCATAAACAGTTTTTGATTGATATGCGTAACAAGATCGTACCAGTTATTGGTTTCTTTATATAATTTATGTAATTAAATTAATATTAATGATAAAAATATATTAATTATAATAATGATAATAATTACATAATAGTAATAAATAATAATGATATTAAAAAGAATAAAATGATAATACTAATATTATTAGTGATAATAATAATAAATTGTATAATTTTCTAATAATAAAAATAAAAATTTATAATATTAATAATAACATTATACTTCTTTTTAATAATATACTAATAACAATAATTTTTAATAATAAGGATATAATAATTTTAGTAATAATAACATTAATAATGATATTAATAATAATAGTAATAAAGATAATAATAGTATGACAATAAATATAATAATGATGATAAATAAGATGTTTATTAATGGTGATCATAGTATTAGTAATAATAATATAACAATAAATATATATATATATATATATATATATATATATATATATATATATATATATATATATATATATATATATATATATATATATATATATATATATATATATATATATATTATATTTCATATCTATATAATATATTATTATAATTATAATAATACAAATAACAATACTAATATTAATATTAATATTAATATTAATACTAATAATGAGAGTAATACCAATAATATTGATATAACATTTTATGTTTATCAATTCTAAATTTTTTTATATGTTATGTATTAAACTAATAATATTAATAATACTGATAACAATATTAATAATGAAAGTAGTATTCATTAATATAGTAATTATGTTTTAACTTGTAATTACAAATAATATATTAATTTTACACTATATTATATAATAATATTTATTAAATATTATATATCACAATATATTAATAATTATTATTAGAATTCATATATAGACTCTTAATATTATATATGTAAAATGGTAATTTATTTATTCTATTTATTATTTCACATTTTTAATTCCTAAGGTTTAAAGTATACATTATGGATTATATATGTCCATATATTTATATTTACATGTACCTATTTATTTACAAAGTAAAGTTCGTGAATCGTCGGGAATAGTCAAAGGTCAAATGATTCCATATAAATAGTTCAAAGTTTTTGAGACTCCACATTACAGATTTTGCTTATCGTGTCGAAATCAAATAAGATTCAAGTTTAAATTTGGTCGGAAATTTCCGGGTCATCACATTATACATGTATTCTAACATATATTATGTAATCTTGATAGACCATAGACATGTATACAATGTTTTGACATATCATATCGACGTCATCTATATATATTATTTGGAACAACCATAGACACTCTATATGCGGTAATTATCGAGTTAGCTATACAGGGTTGAGGTTGATTCCAAAATAATATATATACCTTGAGTTGTGATCGAGTCTGAGACTTGTATACACTGGGTCGTGGATTGATTCGAGATAATATATATTGATTTATTTCTGTACTACTAACTGTAGACAACTAATTGTGGACTACGAACGTTGGACTGTTAACTTAACAAACTTAAATCGTTAAAACATAATAAAACATGTTGTGAATATATTTCGATCATAATTTGATGTATATGTATATATTTGTTATAGGTTTGTGAATCGACCAGTGGCCAAGTGTTATTTTCTGACGAAGAAAAAATTTGTGAAAGTGAGTTATAGTCCCATTTTTACTATCTAATATTTTTGGGATGAGAATACATGCAGGTTTTTAAATGTTTTACAAAATAGACACAAATACTCGAAACTACATTCTATGGTTGGATTATTAAACTGAATAACACCCCTTTTAGCTTGGTAACCTAAGAATTAGGCAGACGAGAGGTTCTGTTCCTAATTGACGCGAATCCTAAAGATAGATCTATTGGGCCTAACAACCCCCATTCAGGTTATGGATGGCTTTAGTACTTCGAGATTATTATTATACAGACGAGAGGTTCTGTTTGGGGATATTCTATGCATTAAAGTTAATGTCGGTTACCAGGTGTTCAATTCATATGAATGATTTTATCTTTATGCAGACGAGAGGTTCTGCTTATAAATATGAAAATCTTGTGGTCTATTATTACAATTTGATATATATATATATATATATATATATATATATATATATATATATATATATATATATATATATATATATATATATATATATATATATATATATGCTAAGCCTATAACTCACCAACATTTTTGTTGATATTTTAAGCATGTTTATTCTCAGATGATTATTAAGAGCTTCCGCTGTTGCATGCTAGTTAAAGACAAGATTTGAAGTCATCATGCTTGTATAATATTGTTTAAAAACTGCATTCGGAAAATAAATTGTTGTATAATATTATTGTAATCCATTATGTAACGGACGTGTGAGAAAGTGTATTTTAGATTATCATCACTTGATAATCTTTGTTATGTCTAATAAACCTTTATCTATAAAATAAAGGTTATGGTTTGTTTTAAAAACGAATGCAGTCTTTGAAAAACGTCTCATATAGAGGTCAAAACCTCGCAACGAAACCAATTAATATGAAATGTTTATAATTGATATGAACGGGACATTTCACCTTTACTCCTTCTAGCACCTGCAAAAGAAACCCAACATCCTATACAAGAACTATATGCATTAAGTGTGTGAGATTTGGTCTTATTGAGTGAAAGTGACATAACACTCCAATAGTGGTAAACCTAACATTCTTGGAGAAGTGTCTTGATTGATATTTTGGGAAATCTCAGTTTGGTCAAGACTTAGGGTGCGTTTGATAAATCTGAATGATTAAGCACTGAATGATTCATAATCTGAATGATTCAGAGGTTCTGAATAAATTTAGTTATGAATGACAATAAGCTGTTTGATAATCATTTTGAATAATGAATATGAATGAATTAAATTAACTTGTTATCGTTTAACATTAACAAAAAAACTTCAATATACTTATTTGATAAGTGTTCTGGATACGATTTTAGAAGAATATTACATAAAATTTAGCCTCTTAATGGTTAAGAGAGTGTTTCATCTCTGAATGGTTCAGCACTGAATGATGAACCATTCAGCACCATATGTCATTCAGAGGTCAGAAACAAACGCATTGAATACTGAATGGTTCAACATTCAGTGCTGAACCATTCCATTAAGAGGTAAACAAACGCACCCTTAGTTAGTCACATTAATGCATTTGGTTCAATTCTAAAGACTAGTCAATATGTCATTAACTTCCTAGTTTCAGTTAATCATAAGTCATATTTATTTTAAGATTAAGTAGAGATTAATTGAATGATGTCTTTCTAAGATAATCATTAAGTGTGTAGAGACATCAAAGTTAAGTCACACTTGAATAAAGACACTTCTTGGTTGAATGATGTCTTTCTAAGATAATCATTAAGTGTGTAGAGACATAAAATTAATTGAATGATGTCTTTCTGAGAACATTAGCTATGTTCATTCCAAATTTTATACCTACGAATTCCGAACCATTACTCGCTTGGTTGAGGACGGGAAGAGGAAATGAAAGAATGAAGCTCCAAAATAGAAATTAGAGTATAAATTGCAGCAAATAAGAGAAGGCATTAACTGCGGATGGCAATGATTATAAAAGAAAGGAGGATGAACATCGAAGTATAAGGGAAGATATAAAACTCAATAACCACCCAAAAATTTCAAACCATATATATCAATACAAATAGCAATATAGAGACACGGGAGAATTAGAAACACTATAAACACAAGAGTATAGTAAAAGTAAATAGATTCTTCTGCTGGTAGATGAAAGAGAAGGATAACAGATGTGAAAATTAAGAATATATCAAGGATTAGAATGGGATGGAGCATATTGGCAAATATCTTTAAGTAAGAGTTAAGGAGAAATAGTGGAAGATGTAGGTTATGGAAATAAGGAAACAAAGGAGTAGATTTATAGTGAAAAATCCGACAGAGAAATCGAAACAGATTGCCGCATTAAATCAAAGAAGATTCTGATCACCAAAGAACCAAATCTTATTACGTAAAATCTTCTTTAAATCCCTTAAATTCCGGAAATTCAAACATACCCACGTCATCGGTTAAAACAATTCCATATTCACTCATTTCATTCTTTTGTGATAGCTTCACTCGTGCGCTTCACATGATCGAATCGTTTTATCCATATCTTCCAATAATGATAAAACTCTATTATTATCTCATATTCGTCATAAAAACATTCCTATTGTTATTTATGACAACCTCTATCAAATTTCGGGGACGAAATTTCTTTAACGGGTGGGTACTGTAACGACCCGGAAATTTCCAACCAAATTTAAACCTTAAACTCTATATGTTTCCGACACAATAAGCAAAAACCTTAATGTTGAGTTTAGAAAAGTTTGAAATTTATATTCGGATAATTAGTTACCCTTTTACCATGCCCGACGATTCACGAACAATTGTTTGTAAATAAATATATGTTTATATATATAAATAAATATATTTATGATAGTAATCATTTGTATGTATTTATTATTATAAATAAATATGTAAAATAATATATAGAATAGTTAAATTGTGAATTGAATAAATATATATGTGTGACTTCTACAATATATGTTGTATTATATATAAAACATATAAATATTAAATACTAATAAGGGTATTATTATTGATATTATATATAAAACATAAATATGAAATTTGATGCATTAATTACAAATATTACTGTTATTATTAATACTAATATCAGAACTTTTTTTTTATTTAAAAAAATATAATTTAGCATTGTAAGTAATAATATTATATTTATCAGTATCATTATTATTTATTATTAGGTATCATTAGTAAGAATTATCATTATTATAAATTATTATCATTGATTAATACAAAAATTTATTGAAACTAAAATTGTTATCATTATTATAATTGGTATTACTAGTATTATCATAAATAAAATTCTAATTATTATTTTATATCACTAATACTAATATTGTTATTAATCTTAATGTCATTTTGATCATTATTGTTATTTATATTATTATCATTATTATTATTGTTAATACTTTTATTAATTCTAAAATTTATAACTTTATTATTATCATCAATATATTCTTATTAATAATATTAACTAGATAATAGCAGATTTTTTTTAAAACATGATCATATTTAAATTTATTTAAAAGTCAGAAAATATAAAAAAAAAAAGAATTTATATCACTATCTGACTTGATATATCCTGTTTACCCGTGAAGTTTTGTTGAAATTGATTGAGGATACAAACAAAATCAGTCAAATTAAAACACGGCATCAATCAAATATTTGTAATATATAATATCTGTTTTGGGTCGCATATTAAACAGAGAGGAAGAGAACAGATACTGAGACGCCATCCCTGTTCGTCCCATTTTTTTTTTCAAAAAAATCGAATGCTAAAGAAAACTTCAATTGTAATAATGGCATCTTGTTAGAAAACATTCTTTTGAACTATCTGAGAACTTTCAATTGCCAATTTTTAGTATTGAAGTTTAATTTTCGAAATTAAATCTTATGAATAAAGAGTCTAACGGGTATTCTAAGATCAAATGGGAGTTTCGGAAGTCATTTTAGTTGAAATTGAGGATTCAGAAAGTTTATACGATTGGTTTAGAACATATTTCATTTAGAAATCACAACCTAAAACACCCTAAAAATCCGAATCTGATTTGGAGTTCATGCTCGATAACAGGGTACTGTTTTTCAGCCGTAATGTTTTGTTATCTTGTCTAATTTCGCTAATTAAAATTTCAAACACATAAACAATCGGTTTCTGTGTTAATTCTGTTGGTAAATTGAATACAATTCAATGTTAAAATAATTTCCTTGGAAGGCTGTGTAATTTGGAGAAGATGATAACAGAAAGGGTAGATTTAAAAATAAACGGGGTAGGAATTATTCAGAAAGACAGAGGTAGACGAGTGGTTAGAGGTTGTGTCGGGTTATCAAGGCACCTGGGTTCGAATCTCACAAGCTGCCATATTTTTTTTTGTAGATTTCATAAGGTAGTTATTCCCTTTATTACTATTATTATTAATACTTTCATTTTTATTAAATGTAATATTATTATTTTCATAATTATTAAAACTACCATTTTATTAAAACTACCATTTTATTAAAACTATCATTTATTATTATTATTATTATTATTATTATTATTATTATTATTATTATTATGATCACTATTATTAATACCAAAATTATTATTATCAAAAGTATTATTCTTAACATCATTATTAAATATAGTTAATTGTATTATTACCACTACTTTAGTATTATCATAATTATTATTTTGACACCTAAAATATAATTATAAAAAAAAAAATATATTATCACATATATCATAAATATATATAATTCACTATTTTAATATAAATATAACATATATAAATATATATGGTATTGAAAATATTAAATATATTAATATTACTAACAAGTAATATAATTTGTAAATAATATATAAACTGAATTGAGAATCATTACGTGCTCATTATATGTTTTAATATATATATATTACTGAAATAGGTTCGTGAATCCAAGGCCAACCTTACACTTGTTCAATGATGTTATATGTATTTTTACTACAAAATACAGTATGGTGAGTATATAGTTCCCTTTTAAACTCTAAATATTTTTGGGCTGAGAATACATGCGCTGTTTTTATAAATGATTTACGTTATGGACACAAGTGATAAAACTAAATTCTCGGTTGAGTTGTACCATGGCATATCTCTTTATACTTGGTAACTGCTAATTACGTGAGAAGCGTAAACGCGAATCCTGTTGATAGATCTATCGGGCTGACATCCCCAACCGGACTGGACGACCAGTATTTAACGGTTGCACAGTACTTCGTTCTCGTTACTACACTTGGTACGGTGTAGGGTTTATTTAAGAATATGCTGCGATGACTTTTAGTTAAGTATGGTTACCAAGTGCTCAACTGCTTTTCTATACACGAGGAGTGTATTATGTATAAACTTTAAATCTTGTGGTCCATAGTTATAACGCTGTTAGCATCACACCTATATATCTCACCAACTTTATGTTGACTTTTTAAAGCATGTTATTCTCAGGTACGAATTAAGTCTTCCGCTGTGCATTTGCTCATATTAAAGACATTACTTGGAGTCGATCATCGCAATGGAACCAGATATTGATGATTTCGTCCAGGGGGACTTGGACGGGGTTTGACAGAATGGTATCAGAGCGGTGGTCTTAGCGAACCAGGTCTCCCATTAGTGTGTCTAACTGGTAGTTGTTAGGATACATTAGTGAGTCTGGACTTTGACGTTGTCTACCTGTCAAAAAGTTTTGCTTATCATTTCTATTCGGAAACCATCTGCTTATCATCCTTAGGGAATTGCCTGCTTATCATTCTTTAGTCTAGACACGTCTTACTGCATTTAGTGCATCGATAGTGTATAGACAAAAATTCATATCTTAGCGTATCTGATAATTCATATCCTAGCGTATCCGTAGACTTGCCTGACATATACCGTAAATTCCTTTGTAGTCTACGAAATCTTCAGGATTATATATATAGATATTCTATATAGTTATAATATCATTCGATATCTGAAAATCATTTCACCTCAAAGATCCCTTCCATCCACCAAATTGCCCTCTTGGCGATGAACCTGAAACACTTACCGGCGAACCTGTTCGAGAAACCATTTACCCTCTCATTTATAGAGTATCCCGTCACGATTATATATTACCCTATATTTCGAATCTTACTCAAACGTTCGTCTCAACCGTCAATCATTCCGTAGTACAAGAAGAAGTTAACGAAGTACGCGCTCGTGTGATGGCTTTGGAGAATCTGGTGTGGAGACACCAGCAGCAGCACCAGCAGCATAATCCGTACCACCATAATCAACGCCGACAATACTCTTATCACCCCAACCACAATCACGTCATAAATCTCAACGACACGATATGTACCTCGGATATCAACATTACACGCTTCAATATCATCATCTGTACTTCAAGTATACCCCTTGTTTTACATATCATTCTACATCAATTAATTTCGTTCTACGTATTGTTCTACCTCATTTACCTTCATCCGGAATGGCAATTATGTAATCTCTAAAGTTTTAGAGATCATGTAATCAAGTGCTAGTAATAAATCAAATGAGTATAAAATCGTATTGACTCATTAAATCCATAATTACATCTGAAGAAAATATATATGCAAGTATATTTTCATAAAGATCGTAATTAAAAATTCTTTTGTACAAACTGTTAATGATGAAAATATTTTAACGGGTGGGTAGTACCCAAGGAATATTTAAAATTCACATTAACAAGTTACACTTTACATTCTTCGAATCTGATTCAACGGTCATTGATTATTCTACTTACAACCACCGATATTCATATCCGCTCACCCCGGAATAATCATTTTCATTCAAATTTCATATTCGGATTCTGACCTATCGGAATCCAACAAGTGGCATAAAGAAGAAAACATTGGACAAAATAAAATTTGTTAGAAACAGACGAATTAACTAAATTGAAATATTGTTAGGAATCCACGCTAACTGTTCCTACCTAACTGTTCCCGGCTAACATTTAATTTATCGCAATTTACATTCTCGCAATTTTAATTTCTGCACTGTACATACTGTCGGGACACATGTACAACAATACGTCGGATTAATTCTGAGACAACACGTTGTATAATGGGTCATGATATATATTTATTTATTTTACGCACTTTAAATGACGGGACACGTATACAAGGTTTCGACTTATCATATCGACCCATCTATATATATATTTTGGAACAACCGTAGACACTCTATATGTGAAGGTGGGAGTTGGCTATACAGGGTTGGAGTTGATTACTAAATATATATATACTTTGAGTTGTGATCGACACCGAGACCGGTACACGGGTCACGATACGTATTAAGTAATTCGAATATTACATATCCAATTTATATATGAATTTATCGGACTATTGGACTGCTAACTTTGGACAATTAAAATGAGTTAAAATGCTGATTATAACATATGAAACTAAACAATTCTTCAAGTTTGCCACTTGATTCTATCTTAAACCTCATTCGTATCTTGGCGATTACAATTCGCATTCACAATTTTTCATGATTCTTGAAAACACCTCGATCGGAAAGATGAACCAACCGCATTTCATCTACAGAAGAAAAGATGTATGCATCTGAAAAACTCTCGAATCCAAATTTATAGTTTAACACATACCGTGTTGAATCCTTTGCCATTTATTAGCAAAAGTAACCCTACAATTTCTTTTCAAGAAGGTAATTTTGTCACAGCTCCACTTCGACATCTCAGTGAGACTACTCCTAATATGACCTCGATATTTATACCTTGTCCTTTTGCCGTCATTACCATAAAACCTTTTATATTACACAACATCATCAGCAGACGTACCAGCAACTCGTTATCTCTTTGGCGAAATCCGCAGTTTGTATTTTGAAAATCTCGCAGAACTTCTCTAGTTATACCTATAGCCTCTATCCCTAAGAATTTTATACTTTGAATGTGAAATTTCTGAAAAACACCCTGAACTGTGAAGTAGTTCTGGAAATGCTGATGAAGCAGCAAAAACCGTAAACGACCTTAACAGTCAAAAGTTTGACGATAAAGTACAGTATGTTGGTAAAGCTCAGAAAAAGAGAAGGATGGGAACTGGAAAACGAATTGAGCAAAGTATGAAAGAGGCTGTGGACAAATCATAAAGAATAAGTTTGACTTCAAAGAATCCAAACGATTCAGTGCCTGCTGAAACCGTTAGTAAAAACCCTACTTCTTATTCTAAACCTTTCCAGATAATATTCTTCATCATCATCTTATCTTAAGATATATAAGATATCTTCATATCTTCCGTTATACATATTCTCCATATTTCTGGAGATATTTTCACAACTATTCCTATCTGGGATCGTTTATCTCTTCGTAACATTTGCGTTACAACATAAAAGAAACTGTGTTAGTTTCTAAATTTTGAAACCTTCAAATTTAAAATATGAATGTTTTGAAGTAGTGTTGGGAACTGATGCATGAATTAGTATAATATAATGAAACTTGATCAACTTCATTATATTACAGTAAGTCATGTTAAGTTTCTAATGGAATGTGATGATTCACAGTACCGTCATCATGTGCCATGTTACACGGCTCTTACATTCTATCCAATTCTGAAATGTATTAAGAACAAATCATCTTGATAGTTCTATTTTCCTGGATATTCTGGTAATTTGACAAATTAAAATAGTGCCATTACCATTCCTTTCTGAGAACATTAGCTATGTTCATTCCAAATTTTATACCTACGAATTCCGAACCATTACTCGCTTGGTTGAGGACGGGAAGAGGAAATGAAAGAATGAAGCTCCAAAATAGAAATTAGAGTATAAATTGCAGCAAATAAGAGAAGGCATTAACTGCGGATGGCAATGATTATAAAAGAAAGGAGGATGAACATCGAAGTATAAGGGAAGATATAAAACTCAATAACCACCCAAAAATTTCAAACCATATATATCAATACAAATAGCAATATAGAGACACGGGAGAATTAGAAACACTATAAACACAAGAGTATAGTAAAAGTAAATAGATTCTTCTGCTGGTAGATGAAAGAGAAGGATAACAGATGTGAAAATTAAGAATATATCAAGGATTAGAATGGGATGGAGCATATTGGCAAATATCTTTAAGTAAGAGTTAAGGAGAAATAGTGGAAGATGTAGGTTATGGAAATAAGGAAACAAAGGAGTAGATTTATAGTGAAAAATCCGACAGAGAAATCGAAACAGATTGCCGCATTAAATCAAAGAAGATTCTGATCACCAAAGAACCAAATCTTATTACGTAAAATCTTCTTTAAATCCCTTAAATTCCGGAAATTCAAACATACCCACGTCATCGGTTAAAACAATTCCATATTCACTCATTTCATTCTTTTGTGATAGCTTCACTCGTGCGCTTCACATGATCGAATCGTTTTATCCATATCTTCCAATAATGATAAAACTCTATTATTATCTCATATTCGTCATAAAAACATTCCTATTGTTATTTATGACAACCTCTATCAAATTTCGGGGACGAAATTTCTTTAACGGGTAGGTACTGTAACGACCCGGAAATTTCCAACCAAATTTAAACCTTAAACTCTATATGTTTCCGACACAATAAGCAAAAACCTTAATGTTGAGTTTAGAAAAGTTTGAAATTTATATTCGGATAATTAGTTACCCTTTTACCATGCCCGACGATTCACGAACAATTGTTTGTAAATAAATATATGTTTATATATATAAATAAATATATTTATGATAGTAATCATTTGTATGTATTTATTATTATAAATAAATATGTAAAATAATATATAGAATAGTTAAATTGTGAATTGAATAAATATATATGTGTGACTTCTACAATATATGTTGTATTATATATAAAACATATAAATATTAAATACTAATAAGGGTATTATTATTGATATTATATATAAAACATAAATATGAAATTTGATGCATTAATTACAAATATTACTGTTATTATTAATACTAATATCAGAACTTTTTTTTTTATTTAAAAAAATATAATTTAGCATTGTAAGTAATAATATTATATTTATCAGTATCATTATTATTTATTATTAGGTATCATTAGTAAGAATTATCATTATTATAAATTATTATCATTGATTAATACAAAAATTTATTGAAACTAAAATTGTTATCATTATTATAATTGGTATTACTAGTATTATCATAAATAAAATTCTAATTATTATTTTATATCACTAATACTAATATTGTTATTAATCTTAATGTCATTTTGATCATTATTGTTATTTATATTATTATCATTATTATTATTGTTAATACTTTTATTAATTCTAAAATTTATAACTTTATTATTATCATCAATATATTCTTATTAATAATATTAACTAGATAATAGCAGATTTTTTTTAAAACATGATCATATTTAAATTTATTTAAAAGTCAGAAAATATAAAAAAAAAAAGAATTTATATCACTATCTGACTTGATATATCCTGTTTACCCGTGAAGTTTTGTTGAAATTGATTGAGGATACAAACAAAATCAGTCAAATTAAAACACGGCATCAATCAAATATTTGTAATATATAATATCTGTTTTGGGTCGCATATTAAACAGAGAGGAAGAGAACAGATACTGAGACGCCATCCCTGTTCGTCCCATTTTTTTTTTCAAAAAAATCGAATGCTAAAGAAAACTTCAATTGTAATAATGGCATCTTGTTAGAAAACATTCTTTTGAACTATCTGAGAACTTTCAATTGCCAATTTTTAGTATTGAAGTTTAATTTTCGAAATTAAATCTTATGAATAAAGAGTCTAACGGGTATTCTAAGATCAAATGGGAGTTTCGGAAGTCATTTTAGTTGAAATTGAGGATTCAGAAAGTTTATACGATTGGTTTAGAACATATTTCATTTAGAAATCACAACCTAAAACACCCTAAAAATCCGAATCTGATTTGGAGTTCATGCTCGATAACAGGGTACTGTTTTTCAGCCGTAATGTTTTGTTATCTTGTCTAATTTCGCTAATTAAAATTTCAAACACATAAACAATCGGTTTCTGTGTTAATTCTGTTGGTAAATTGAATACAATTCAATGTTAAAATAATTTCCTTGGAAGGCTGTGTAATTTGGAGAAGATGATAACAGAAAGGGTAGATTTAAAAATAAACGGGGTAGGAATTATTCAGAAAGACAGAGGTAGACGAGTGGTTAGAGGTTGTGTCGGGTTATCAAGGCACCTGGGTTCGAATCTCACAAGCTGCCATATTTTTTTTTGTAGATTTCATAAGGTAGTTATTCCCTTTATTACTATTATTATTAATACTTTCATTTTTATTAAATGTAATATTATTATTTTCATAATTATTAAAACTACCATTTTATTAAAACTACCATTTTATTAAAACTATCATTTATTATTATTATTATTATTATTATTATTATTATTATTATTATTATTATTATTATTATTATTATGATCACTATTATTAATACCAAAATTATTATTATCAAAAGTATTATTCTTAACATCATTATTAAATATAGTTAATTGTATTATTACCACTACTTTAGTATTATCATAATTATTATTTTGACACCTAAAATATAATTATAAAAAAAAAATATATTATCACATATATCATAAATATATATAATTCACTATTTTAATATAAATATAACATATATAAATATATATGGTATTGAAAATATTAAATATATTAATATTACTAACAAGTAATATAATTTGTAAATAATATATAAACTGAATTGAGAATCATTACGTGCTCATTATATGTTTTAATATATATATATTACTGAAATAGGTTCGTGAATCCAAGGCCAACCTTACACTTGTTCAATGATGTTATATGTATTTTTACTACAAAATACAGTATGGTGAGTATATAGTTCCCTTTTAAACTCTAAATATTTTTGGGCTGAGAATACATGCGCTGTTTTTATAAATGATTTACGTTATGGACACAAGTGATAAAACTAAATTCTCGGTTGAGTTGTACCATGGCATATCTCTTTATACTTGGTAACTGCTAATTACGTGAGAAGCGTAAACGCGAATCCTGTTGATAGATCTATCGGGCTGACATCCCCAATCGGACTGGACGACCAGTATTTAACGGTTGCACAGTACTTCGTTCTCGTTACTACACTTGGTACGATGTAGGGTTTATTTAAGAATATGCTGCGATGACTTTTAGTTAAGTATGGTTACCAAGTGCTCAACTGCTTTTCTATACACGAGGAGTGTATTATGTATAAACTTTAAATCTTGTGGTCCATAGTTATAACGCTGTTAGCATCACACCTATATATCTCACCAACTTTATGTTGACTTTTTAAAGCATGTTATTCTCAGGTACGAATTAAGTCTTCCGCTGTGCATTTGCTCATATTAAAGACATTACTTGGAGTCGATCATCGCAATGGAACCAGATATTGATGATTTCGTCCAGGGGGACTTGGACGGGGTTTGACAGCACATTGCAAGCATATTAATTAAGTTGACAAATTTATAAGTATTAAACATATTAGCAAGTAGCAAGTAATACTCACACATAGCAAGAGATAGTTATTCTAAGATCAATCATATAGATATTTGCATAACTTATAATTTAAGCTTTTAACAAGCTTACTTGAAATATAACATATTGCATGATTAATGTGTAAGTACACATTAATGTCCAACACATGCACAAGGGAAGAGCAATCTCTAGTTGGGACTTGGTGACCATCCTAAATGTATTTAAGTGTATTTTAGGATTACAAGTCTTTACTAGTTACACTTGAAAGCATTGTTCTTCATTTAGCCTTAATTAATCACTAAGTCATCTTTAATAATAATTATTGTTCTAGTGCTATTGGCTTAAGTGTGTTGGTACTTGATGATCATACTAAGGATGTCTAGATAAGATTTAAGATCACAAGTTATTGATTGACACTTATGTGTTATGCCTAATCTTGGTTAATTTGTCATTAAGATGTCATTAGCTGTAATTAACCACGATTAGTATTTTTATGACCAAAACTCGATTGAGTATGGAGAGGGCATCTATTCTAAGCATGTTGAGAAAGGTTTCATGAATTATAGATGTCGAGAACTAGTCAAACTTAATTTGGTCAAAATTGGTGACAAAGAAAACTACGGTTGCACTGCGGTTGACCGTGGTGGAGAACGTGCAACTTGTTTTCATAAAACTGCGTTGCAAGTCAGTTTGGGGTTATACGGCTGGATATACGGTCGACCGTACCTTGACCATGTATTTTTCTGATATTTAATTCCATTCTTTAAGCTATGTATAACTTGGTCATTTGCAAGATAAAGTATGGATTAGTGACCTTGCGTGTTTTATGTTAAGATGTCAGTCATCACTTATGCATATGTATGTGTCATCATCAAAACATATTCTTTGGTTAATCATTATGCTTAACTTTGTCATTTAGTTCATTAACTAACATTCAACCAACATTTGTGATGACCCGGGAATTTCCGACCAAATTTAAACATAATCTTATATGATTCGACTCGATAAGCAAAGTCTATTAAACCGAGTCTCATTATGTTTGAACTATTTCATGATAACATTTGACCTTTAACTATTTCCGACGATTCACGAACCTTTAATTGTAACTAAGAATGTAAATATAAATAATTATATATAAAACTAATTATATTAGTATTAATGAACTATTAAGTAATTTTGTTATTATAAAAGATAACATTTAATAACTAAAGATTTTCATTTTGAATATATATAGTATATTGTATATAAATGATTCAAACATATTTTACCAACGTTATCAAAATATTAAATGTACAATGTTATACTTTGTAGTTAATAGTTTAATATACATAATTAATCATCTACTCAACATTTAAAACATGATTTTATATATATGGTAGTATACATATATACATAAATATAACTATATATATATATATATATATATATATATATATATATATATATATATATATATATATATATATGATTTTATACATAATTATTATATTATGTATATGTAGAAATTTATAATATATCTATGATGAAATAATGTACTATTTTAATAAATATATATAATACTTACATATATAAAACATTTATATTTTTCATAATTACATACATAAGTATAATATAATTAGTATGTAAATAAATATTATAATATATTTATATTAAAATGCATAAATATATAATATTCAGTATATGTTACAATACATATTACATAATTATTAAATATTACATAATAATAGATGATATTAATAAATTAAATTTAAATACAAATATAGTTGTTGTAGTAATGTTATTTGTATCGTCAAATATCAATATTTGTATTCATAATATCACTTTATATCATATAAAGATGAAATTGGATGTATAAATTAGATTATTATTACTAATATTATTATTATCGATAAAATATTAATATTATCATAATTAGTATGGTATTATTATTATTATTATTATTATTATCTTTTTTACAATTATTATTATCATTAATATTATATTTATCATTATTATTAATTTTATTAATATTATTAGATATTAATAGTATTGTTATTATATATTATTATTATTAATTAAAAAAAAAGCAGTAGGGATCTATATTATACGCTTGACCTCTGTATCCTTTATCTCTATTATTATTATTTTTTTTGTTTCTTTCCTGCTCCCAACTCGTGAACCTGTGTTGACATTTTCTCCATTTTTTATCAACCGATCTCTATTATTACAACATGATTATGTATAATTTCAAATCAAATAAAAAGGAAATCCAATGGGATTAAAGAGCACAGCGATATTTTTGTTTTCTTCTTCTCTGCACGCTCCAAATTTTTTTTCTCTTAATTCAATTTCGAATAAAGTTTCAAAATCTAAAAATGCAGAAAGGTTAGAAATCTTTCTTTGAATCTATCTGCAAAATCTCAACTCTCAAATCTTTATATCGATCTTGAATTTTGAAGTCAAAGTTTAGTTTAAAAAAAGTCAACAATTGTTCTTGAGACAAATTCGCGTTCGTGTATATGTTTCTGATCAAATTGACGATTCCAGTAGTTTTTATACATGTTTAGAAAACTATTTCGTGTTATAAACATTATCTATAATGTTATCTATTACGAAATCAATTTTTTTTGTTTTGTTCCAAGAACCGACGCTGCAGTAGGCCTTAGTGTTTTTTTTTTTATTTTAGAACCCAAATTATTTTTTTTTCTGTAATGTTTTGAAGCTTTAAAGGGAACCCCGATTTTTTATTTTTTTTTGGTTATTGATGTTTTGTTGAATCCATGAGACTTGTGGAGAAGAAGAGGAATAGAAGAAAAACAGTTTATATATAAAATTTAAATTCGATATTAGTACAGAGAATCAGAATTGGTGGGATGGTCGAGAGTGTTTGCGTGTGAGCATGTGGTCACGAGATCGAGTCCAGAGGACGGTAGTTTCTTTTTTTTTTGAAACTCTTTTCATGTGAGGTAGTTTTCTTTTCTAATTTTTTTATTGTTATTATATATTAATTATTATTAGTATTATTATTATTATTGTGATTGTTTTGATTGTTATTGTTATTGTTATTATTAGTATCATACTTGTTATCATATTTGAAAGTATTATAGACATTACTATTATTATTATGATAGGTATTAATAATATTATTATTAGTAATAAACTTATCATTTTAGTATTTTATCATCATTAGGATTATGATTATGATTATCATTATTATTATTATGAAGGAAATAAAAATATATTATTATCATCAATATTAGAATTTGTACCGGTTTATAAATAATAGTATCATCAGTACATTTACAATTAATAATATCATATTTATCAGTATCATCATTAATATTTACTAGTATTATTATGATTATCATTTATCATTTTATAAATATTAGAACCCTTATTATTAACATAAGTATGGTATTAGTATTAATATTATTTTAGAGTTATTATTATTAGTATCATTAACAGTTATCATTTTCATTTTTTTTTGCTATTAGTATTATCATTATTAATAAAATTATTATTATTATTAGTAAATCATTATTATCTAAATTATTATTTTAACAAATAAATCTTTTGTACACTATATATATACTTATGGTATATACTAGGATTGTATTAATAATTCACATAACAAACTAATAAAATTTCATAAATACAATACTAACCACAAATATATGTATATAAATATATTAATGTCACTATTTATATAAACGTAAATCATTATAGATATATACATAAAATCGATATATATATAAAATATAACTTAAAATATAATATAAGTATACGTTTTAAAATAAAGGTTAGAATAAATTCTACAAAACTATAATATATAAATAATACATATTAATAAATGAAATTTTGTAACTTACATTATACGTATTAATATATACACAATTGATATAGGTTCGTGAATCCGAGGCCAACCCTGCATTGTTCAATGACGTCATATGTATTTTTACTACAAAATACAGTATCGTGAGTTTCATTTGCCTTTTTGCCCTTTATATTTTTGGGCTGAGAATACATGCGCAACTTTTATAACTGTTTTACGAAATTGACACAAGTACGTGAAACTACATTCTATGGTTGGATTATCGAAGTCGAATATGCCCCTTTTTATTAAGTCTGGTAATCTAAAAATTAGGGAACAGACACCCTAATTGACGCGAATCCTAAAGATAGATCTATCGGGCCCAACAAGCCCCATCCAAAGTACCGGATGTTTTAGTACTTCGAAATTTATATCATGTCCGAAGGAGGATCCCGGAATGATGGGGATATTCTTATATATGCATATTGTTAATGTCGGTTACCAGGTGTTCAATCCATATGAATGATATTTTTGTCTCTATGCATGGGACGTATGTTTATGAGAAATGGAAATCTGAAATCTTGTGGTCTATTAAAATGATGGAAACGATTGTTTAAGTTAAACTAATGAACTCACCAACCTTTTGGTTGACACTTTAAAGCATGTTTATTCTCAGGTACGAAAGAAATCTTCCGCTGTGTATTTGCTCATTTTATAGATATTACTTGGAGTCATTCATGGCATATTTCAAAAGACGTTGCATTCGAGTCGTCGAGTTCATCAAGATTATTATCAAGTCAATTATAGTTGGATATATTATGAAATGGTATGCATGCCTGTCAACTTTCGATGTAATGAAAGTTTGTCTTTTCAAAAACGAATGCAATGTTTGTAAAATGTATCATATAGAGGTCAAGTACCTCGCGATGTAATCAACTGTTGTGAATCGTTTATAATCGATATGGACTTCGTCCGGATGGATTAGGACGGGTCTTCACAGTTGGTATCAGAGCGGTGGTCTTAGCGAACCAGGTCTTGCATTAGTGAGTCTAACTGATAGTCGTTAGAATGCATTAATGAGTCTGGACTTCGACCGTGTTTGCATGTCAAAAGTTTTGCTTATCATTTAGTGTCGAAAAATTATTTGCTTATCATCCTTAAAGTCTAAGACACGTCTTACTGCCTTTATTGCATAGACAGTGTATAGTTAAATTCATATCTTAGCGTATCTGTTATTGTTACCTTTGCCTGACAGCTTCCGTAGATTCCTCCATAGCTTATGGGATTTTAGTATTATATATGCATATGTAAATTATGTATTGCAGGGTACTAATCTACATCCTATAATCTATTTCTTATCGAAAATCCTTCATCTGATCGTACGAGATGAATCCCTCAACCAGTTCGAGTCCATCAGATTTCGATAGCTATTTCGATAGTTATTCCGACAGCTATTTCGATATGGATTTCCACTCGAGCTCCGAAAGCAGAGTAACCGGAATGAATCGATCAATTAGCCATCATCTATTCTGAATGAATTGGAGATGGGTTCGTAGTCGACTTAATCAATGGAAACGCGAAGAAGGCGATCATTTCCACTAACCAAATTCACCTCTTGACAATGAACCTAAAACGTTTACCGGCGAACCTGTTCGAGACACCATTTTCTCTCTCATTTCCAAAGTATCTCATCACGATCATATACTATCTCAGATTCTAAACCTCATTCATCCGCTCGTCCAAACCGACAATCATCCCGGTGTAATAGAAGAAGTTAACGAACTTCGCGCATAAGTTGTAGTCTTGGAAAATATGGTGCAAAACGTACCAGCTTCATCCAAATCACCGGCACCAACAGTACCACCAACAACCCAAATTTCAATATCACATGCCTCAACATCTCAATCTATACCTCGAGTATAATCATCATTCTACATGACATTCTACATCAGTTATCTTCGTTCGACATGGTGATTATGTAATCTCTAATGTTTTAGAGATTATTTATTCTAGTTCCAACTGAAAACTAAATGAGTTTAATATCATGTTAACTCATTAAATTCATGATTACATCTGAAGAAAATATATATGTATATATGTTTTCATAAAGATTGTAATTAAAAATTCTTTTGTACAAACTGTTAATAATAAAAATATTTTAACGGGTAGGTAATACCCGAGGAATATTTAAATTTCACATTAATAAGTTACACTGTATATTCTTCGAATCTGATTCAACAGTTATTCACTATCCTATTTACAACCACCGGGATACTTATCCGTTCACCAAAGAATAACTATTTTTATTCAAATTCAATTTCATATTTGAATTTTGACCTATCAGAATCCAACAAGTGGCATAATGAAGAAATAATGGACACAATAAAAATTGATTAGAAACAGACTAATTAACAATATTAAATTTTATTAAGAAACCACGCTAACAAAATCCTAGCTAACTGTTCCTAGCTAACTGTTAATTCCGTATTACATTTTATTTATCGCAATTTATTTATCGCAATTTATTTATCGCAATTTATTTTATCGCAATTTATATTCTCGCAATTTTATTTATTGTCATTTAATTTCTGTTATTTACTTTACGCACTTTATTTATCGTCATTTAATTTCTGTTATTTATTTTACGCACTTTAAATATCGGGACACGTATACAAGGTTTTGACATATCATATCGACACATCTATATATATTATTTGGAATCACCATAGACACTCTATATGCAGTAATGATCGAGTTCTCTATACAGGGTTGAGGTTGATTCTATAATAATATATATACTTTGAGTTGTGATCGAGTCTGAGACATGTACACGGGTCACGATACGTATTAATTAATTCAAATATTATATATTAAACTATATATGAATGATTGCACTGTCAACTGTGGACTATCGACTGTGGACTAATAACATTGGACAATTAAAATGAATTAAAATATTGAATATAACATATGAAACTAAACAATTCTTCAAGTTTGCCACTTGATTTCGTCTTAAACCTCATTTGTATCTTCACGATTACATTCTGCGTTCAAACCTTTCATGATTCTTGAAAACACCTCAATCGATAGGATGAATCAACCGCACTTTATCTACGGAAGGAAAGATTTATGCATATAGTTATGCACCTGAGAAACTCTCGGCAATTGTGTAAAAGTTCAACACGTAGCCGCGTCAGATCCTTTGGCATTTATTAACAAAAACAACTTTGCGATCCCTTTTCAAAATTAGCCAATTTTGTCACAGCTCCAACAAGTCAACTTCGACTTTTCGTACGAAACAACCTTATTATAACGTTTATATATACGCGTGCTCTTTTATTGTTACCAGGTAACCTTTCATATTCCATCATATTACCATCAGCGTTTAATCATCTAAAAACACAATTCTCCTGAAACCACCTCGGATTAATAACCGATGATTCAGATATCATAGCATTAAATGCAGAGGAAACAGAAAAATGGTAGATGGTCTAAACGGACAAAAGTTTGATGATAAAGAAAGGAGTGTTAGGAACGCTCGATAGAAAATTGGGTATTGAAAAACAGATTGAGTTACCCATGAAGGAGACCAAGGACAAATACAAGGACCAAATCCTATATTCAAAGGATTCAGGTAATTCTGGATCCGTTGAAATCTTTAGAGAATATCTTGCTCCGAAGTCATGTTAAAATCTTTCGGAAAATCTTTCTCCATCAACCGTCGAACTTAGAAATTCCAAAATATCATCATCAATATCTTTGATATTTCTGAGGATATTTTCATAAATATTCTCGTCCGAAATTATATACCTCTTCGTGCTTCCTGTGTATCAATATATTGGAAACATTCAATAGAAAATATAGTACCGAAAAGCAGATTATGCGAAACTATGAAGAAAGCCGTGGATAAATCACAAAGAATAAGTTTGACTTCAAAGAATCCAAATAATTCAATGTCTGCTAAAGTCTATAGTGAATAACTTGCTCCTTACTCTAAACCCTTGCAGACAATAGTTTCTATCATCCTATGATCTTAGATATTCTGAGATATTATCGTACCTTTCATTATAAATATCCTCCATATTTCTGGAGATATTTTTATAACTATTCTTATCTGAAATCATTAATCTTTTCGTGCTATCAGTATTACATCATATAGAAACTGTTAGTTTCTATATTCTGTAAATTTTCAAGCTTAAAATATGAATGTTATTGTAGTAATGATGGGAACTAATGCATGAGTTAGTATAATATAATGACACTTGATCAACGTGATTATATTACAGTAAGTCATGCTGAGTTTCTAAATGAAACGTGATGATTCACAGATCATAACGTCATCATGTGCCATGTTACATAACTCTTTCATCCTACTTAACTCCGTAACAAATCAAGAAAATGTATTCTTGATGGTTCTATCTTCCGTGATGTTGATAAATTTGAAAATCAAATCGTGCTATCACGTTCCTTCATGCTTAGAACATTATAATCATTCGAAACTCTATATCTATAAATTCTGGACCATTATTCGCTTGACTTGAAGTCGGGAAGAGAAAACAAAAGCATAGAGCTTTGAAATATAAGGGAGAATATAAAGTCCGATAACAACACATAAATTACAAACCGTGTATATCAATGTTTATCGCAACATAAAGACACGGGAGAATTAAAAACATTATAATCCCGAGGGCGAAGTAGAAGAAAGCAGATTCCTCTGGTGGAAGTTGAAAAAGGAGAATGATTGTTGCGATAGTAAGGATGAGGACAAGGATCAGAACTGGATTAATCATTTTCAGAATCTTTTGGATGTATGAACTAAGAAAGAAAGTATAAGAATGGTGAGAATAATGGAAAGGAAGAGCTTAATTTATACTGGAAATATCAGACGTAGTAATCGGGGCAGATCACCGTATTTAATTAAAGAGATCTTAATTTCCATAAATCCCGAAGAATCAGATTTTATAGATCTTCAAGATTTTCTTTAAATCCCTTAAATTCCGGAATTCAACCAAGGCAATGTCAAAAGTTAAGACGCGCCTTATTTTCTAAATTCAAACCTGACTACGTCAAAAGTTAAAAACAAATCTTTGTTTCTCATTTCATCCTTTTGTGAATAGCTTCATTCGCACTCTTCGAATAATCGAATTATTTTTATCAATATTACTCAATGATGATAAAACTCAAGTTATCAACTCATATTCGTCAGGAAAACATATTTATTGTTAGCTATGACGACCTCACTCAAATTTCGGGACGAAATTTCTTTAACGGGTAGGTACTGTGATGACCCGGGAATTTCCGACCAAATTTAAACATAATCTTATATGATTCGACTCGATAAGCAAAGTCTATTAAACCGAGTCTCATTATGTTTGAACTATTTCATGATAACATTTGACCTTTAACTATTTCCGACGATTCACGAACCTTTAATTGTAACTAAGAATGTAAATATAAATAATTATATATAAAACTAATTATATTAGTATTAATGAACTATTAAGTAATTTTGTTATTATAAAAGATAACATTTAATAACTAAAGATTTTCATTTTGAATATATATAGTATATTGTATATAAATGATTCAAACATATTTTACCAACGTTATCAAAATATTAAATGTACAATGTTATACTTTGTAGTTAATAGTTTAATATACATAATTAATCATCTACTCAACATTTAAAACATGATTTTATATATATGGTAGTATACATATATACATAAATATAACTATATATATATATATATATATATATATATATATATATATATATATATATATATATATATATGATTTTATACATAATTATTATATTATGTATATGTAGAAATTTATAATATATCTATGATGAAATAATGTACTATTTTAATAAATATATATAATACTTACATATATAAAACATTTATATTTTTCATAATTACATACATAAGTATAATATAATTAGTATGTAAATAAATATTATAATATATTTATATTAAAATGCATAAATATATAATATTCAGTATATGTTACAATACATATTACATAATTATTAAATATTACATAATAATAGATGATATTAATAAATTAAATTTAAATACAAATATAGTTGTTGTAGTAATGTTATTTGTATCGTCAAATATCAATATTTGTATTCATAATATCACTTTATATCATATAAAGATGAAATTGGATGTATAAATTAGATTATTATTACTAATATTATTATTATCGATAAAATATTAATATTATCATAATTAGTATGGTATTATTATTATTATTATTATTATTATCTTTTTTACAATTATTATTATCATTAATATTATATTTATCATTATTATTAATTTTATTAATATTATTAGATATTAATAGTATTGTTATTATATATTATTATTATTAATTAAAAAAAAAGCAGTAGGGATCTATATTATACGCTTGACCTCTGTATCCTTTATCTCTATTATTATTATTTTTTTTGTTTCTTTCCTGCTCCCAACTCGTGAACCTGTGTTGACATTTTCTCCATTTTTTATCAACCGATCTCTATTATTACAACATGATTATGTATAATTTCAAATCAAATAAAAAGGAAATCCAATGGGATTAAAGAGCACAGCGATATTTTTGTTTTCTTCTTCTCTGCACGCTCCAAATTTTTTTTCTCTTAATTCAATTTCGAATAAAGTTTCAAAATCTAAAAATGCAGAAAGGTTAGAAATCTTTCTTTGAATCTATCTGCAAAATCTCAACTCTCAAATCTTTATATCGATCTTGAATTTTGAAGTCAAAGTTTAGTTTAAAAAAAGTCAACAATTGTTCTTGAGACAAATTCGCGTTCGTGTATATGTTTCTGATCAAATTGACGATTCCAGTAGTTTTTATACATGTTTAGAAAACTATTTCGTGTTATAAACATTATCTATAATGTTATCTATTACGAAATCAATTTTTTTTGTTTTGTTCCAAGAACCGACGCTGCAGTAGGCCTTAGTGTTTTTTTTTTTATTTTAGAACCCAAATTATTTTTTTTTCTGTAATGTTTTGAAGCTTTAAAGGGAACCCCGATTTTTTATTTTTTTTTGGTTATTGATGTTTTGTTGAATCCATGAGACTTGTGGAGAAGAAGAGGAATAGAAGAAAAACAGTTTATATATAAAATTTAAATTCGATATTAGTACAGAGAATCAGAATTGGTGGGATGGTCGAGAGTGTTTGCGTGTGAGCATGTGGTCACGAGATCGAGTCCAGAGGACGGTAGTTTCTTTTTTTTTTGAAACTCTTTTCATGTGAGGTAGTTTTCTTTTCTAATTTTTTTATTGTTATTATATATTAATTATTATTAGTATTATTATTATTATTGTGATTGTTTTGATTGTTATTGTTATTGTTATTATTAGTATCATACTTGTTATCATATTTGAAAGTATTATAGACATTACTATTATTATTATGATAGGTATTAATAATATTATTATTAGTAATAAACTTATCATTTTAGTATTTTATCATCATTAGGATTATGATTATGATTATCATTATTATTATTATGAAGGAAATAAAAATATATTATTATCATCAATATTAGAATTTGTACCGGTTTATAAATAATAGTATCATCAGTACATTTACAATTAATAATATCATATTTATCAGTATCATCATTAATATTTACTAGTATTATTATGATTATCATTTATCATTTTATAAATATTAGAACCCTTATTATTAACATAAGTATGGTATTAGTATTAATATTATTTTAGAGTTATTATTATTAGTATCATTAACAGTTATCATTTTCATTTTTTTTTGCTATTAGTATTATCATTATTAATAAAATTATTATTATTATTAGTAAATCATTATTATCTAAATTATTATTTTAACAAATAAATCTTTTGTACACTATATATATACTTATGGTATATACTAGGATTGTATTAATAATTCACATAACAAACTAATAAAATTTCATAAATACAATACTAACCACAAATATATGTATATAAATATATTAATGTCACTATTTATATAAACGTAAATCATTATAGATATATACATAAAATCGATATATATATAAAATATAACTTAAAATATAATATAAGTATACGTTTTAAAATAAAGGTTAGAATAAATTCTACAAAACTATAATATATAAATAATACATATTAATAAATGAAATTTTGTAACTTACATTATACGTATTAATATATACACAATTGATATAGGTTCGTGAATCCGAGGCCAACCCTGCATTGTTCAATGACGTCATATGTATTTTTACTACAAAATACAGTATCGTGAGTTTCATTTGCCTTTTTGCCCTTTATATTTTTGGGCTGAGAATACATGCGCAACTTTTATAACTGTTTTACGAAATTGACACAAGTACGTGAAACTACATTCTATGGTTGGATTATCGAAGTCGAATATGCCCCTTTTTATTAAGTCTGGTAATCTAAAAATTAGGGAACAGACACCCTAATTGACGCGAATCCTAAAGATAGATCTATCGGGCCCAACAAGCCCCATCCAAAGTACCGGATGTTTTAGTACTTCGAAATTTATATCATGTCCGAAGGAGGATCCCGGAATGATGGGGATATTCTTATATATGCATATTGTTAATGTCGGTTACCAGGTGTTCAATCCATATGAATGATATTTTTGTCTCTATGCATGGGACGTATGTTTATGAGAAATGGAAATCTGAAATCTTGTGGTCTATTAAAATGATGGAAACGATTGTTTAAGTTAAACTAATGAACTCACCAACCTTTTGGTTGACACTTTAAAGCATGTTTATTCTCAGGTACGAAAGAAATCTTCCGCTGTGTATTTGCTCATTTTATAGATATTACTTGGAGTCATTCATGGCATATTTCAAAAGACGTTGCATTCGAGTCGTCGAGTTCATCAAGATTATTATCAAGTCAATTATAGTTGGATATATTATGAAATGGTATGCATGCCTGTCAACTTTCGATGTAATGAAAGTTTGTCTTTTCAAAAACGAATGCAATGTTTGTAAAATGTATCATATAGAGGTCAAGTACCTCGCGATGTAATCAACTGTTGTGAATCGTTTATAATCGATATGGACTTCGTCCGGATGGATTAGGACGGGTCTTCACAACATTCTCCCCCTTTTTGATGATGACAAACATACAAGTAATGAGGGACATTTTGCTATAAATACGCAAGTGTTAACAATCACTTATATCCATATTTCTTCCCCTTTTTGTCGAAGCAAAAAGGTTAGCTCCCCCTAGAACTATGCTTGCCCTTAGAACAAAGCTCCCCCCTAAATTGTGTATGTTGAAAAATATTTATTAAAACATAACAAGCACACATTTTATTCAAAGCAAGCACGAAAGATAGTTATGCATATAAAAATATGCATGGAAAATACAGTAAAGAGCACAAAAATTCATGGTATAGGTAGGCATTCTTCAAATTGCCTTATCATATTTCTTGCGGTGAATGTAGTGATAAGTGTCTCTTATAATTCCTTCAAGTCTGTTCAAATGTCGTCCGACTTTCAGAACATTCTCATGAATGACACTGCTTTGTCCTGTGGTTGAAAGAATGCTGAAGTTTGGAGGGTTATCAAGAGAAGGTTCAACAAATGGTCTAGTTGATGCTCTGCATATCGGGTATAACGAAACTTGAGTAGCATAGTGATAGGAGGTTCTTAATTTGAGGTAAGCAAAAAGTTTAGTTAAGTAAAGACCATAAGGTAGTTTCAAGTAAGGTTCTTGGGCTGCCTGTTGCATTCTTGATGCCATAAGAAATGCAATGTTTACCTTAAGTGAGTGTATGAGACACCACAGAAGAGTAGCCTCATTTGCATTCATTCTCCAAAGTATTTCACCTTTTCCATATACGTTTATGGAGATGATCTATTACCATAGATCATATGTTGAAGCAAGGTGATGTACTAAGAAACCGTCCTTGTTGACGAATTCAAATTTGAGTGGTCCTTCACTCAGTGTTTCAAGAACACGTTCTTTTTCTAACCATTCTGGAAACTCATCAAATGAGTTTGGGTTGAGAAAGAATTTGATCCCGTTACTTGGAACATCCATGATGTTTCCAAATTCTTCAAGTGTCAAAGAATAGCTTTTGCCATAGAGAGTGAATGATATCTTCATATCATCATTGTTCATGCATATTTTTTCCAAGGGAAAACCTACACACGAACAACAATGCGAAAGAGTTTTTTTAGGCATCAACATCGTTGATCTCCTGTCCGGTTACCGTGAATAACCCGTACCTGAGATGATGATCTTGGGAGGGTGGCCAACGAATTGCCCGCCGGTCGATAGTCGGACCCTATCGACAGCAAAGGGAGAAAAAACCCTACAAGACCCGTAGGTAAAAACCCTAGTGTTGCGATCGTGAAGACGATCGTGGAGAAGATCCGATGAGAACTGCCGTATGCGTTGCGGACTTGCGGTGGTGGAGGAGTTGCGGTGTGATCGAATGACCGTATGAGGTGTGATTTGTGTAGGAAGAGAACCCTATATTTATAGGGGAAAGACTAGGGTTAAAGGAAAATTAGGGTTTATAGCTTATGGGCCAAGCGTAAATATAACCCTAATGGACCATACCCGATCAAGTCCCCCCAGTTCGGTATGATATCTTTTGTTAATTATCGTATCGAATTGTCCATTGCAATACAGTAAGAACAAAACAAGTGTGCGCAATAGCTACACGAGAGATACGCGGATAGCCTGCGGAAAACCAATTCCGCATTAAGCTGCGCAAAAGTTGTGCGGAAAACCAATTCCGTTTGAAGCTACGCGAGGTCGCAGCACGAAAGCTACGTGGAAAACCAATTCCGCATATGTGTGCGTGAAAGACAGTAGCTGCGCATATTGTTTTCTTAAAACCGCATACAAATAAACAATTCAACAAAATAAAAAACAAACTTTCTCAAACCGAACGCGTAAGTAGGAGTACGAGATATTATCTAGAGACCCGTTCTCAAAGTTATGTCGTTGAGATCTACCAAAAGCTTGAGATCTATTTAAATATTTAATTGTTCCTTTCCTCATAACAATTCTACGGAGGTTAATAGATATAGATACTCCGTATCAAATGAAACAATTAATTATAAAATAAATTGTAAAGCACTTGTAGTCACGTGTAGTTACTGTGATCATCCTTTAATTAATTACGCTTGTGAAAAGGTACCATCGATATTGAGAATTAATAAAGAAAATCACAAAACTTACGTACATGAGCAAGATCTACTTTGCCGATAAAAACTTCGAGCATATTTGACGGGCCCCACGGTGGGCGCCAATTGTTCATGCATATTTTTTCCAAGGGAAAACCTACACACGGACAACAATGCGAAAGGGTTTTTTTAGGCGTCAACGTTGTTGATCTCCGGTCCGGTTACCGTGAATAACCCGTACCCGAGATGATTATCTCGGGAGGGTGGCCAACGAATTTCCCACCGGTCGATAGTCGGACCCTATCGTCGGTAAAGGGAGAAAAAACCCTACAAGACCCGTAGGTAAAAACCCTAGTGTTGCGATCGTGAAGACGATCGTGGAGAAGATCCGGCGAGAACTGCCGTATGCGTTGCGGACTTGCGGTGGTGGAGGAGTTGCGGTGTGATCGAATGACCGTATGAGGTGTGCTTTGTGTAGGGAGAAAACCCCATATTTATAGGGGAAAGACTAGGGTTAAAGGGAAATTAGGGTTTAAGCTTATGGGCCAAGCGTAAATATAACCCTAATGAACCATACCCGATCAATCATGAAATTGGAAGTTTGCATAGAACTCGTTTACATGAAGAGGATATAGAGGTCCTTGAAGATTGAGGAAGACATTCCAATTTACACTAGAGAAGTTAGCAAGCGAATAGGTTGAAAGTTGATGTGTTGACACTTCTCTTCCTTCTGCAATCAGTCTCATAACTTGGTTGAAAGTGATGGATTTTGAGGGATTGTGATGGTGGGTATGAGTTTAGTTGAATGCACTCGTTTTTATAGAGGCCTACTAGATATAACTTTACTTTTTCACAAGTGAGGTAGGTTGGATGAATAAAGTCTTTTGATTGACATGTCAATTCTCACTTGAGAAAAGTTATTGAGCATAATAAGACAGAATGGTTTGTCAGTCTATTTACGGCTTACCCTACGGCCGACCGTGAGTTCAGCCGTATGTAATTCTGACAGTTTCGTTTGGACTTTTCGTATGATCAATTGGGTGCATGTAGTAAACACACATGAATACTTATTAAACATACATAGCATAGTTTTTAAAACATTATTGTCTTAAACATTCAACCATTAAACAATAGAACAGTTTAGAATTCTTCACTCAAATTATCATCTTCCTCATTTCCTAACCTACAGGTCAAGCTCTTGATCACTCCTTTTAGAAATTTCTTCACTTTTGATTCCTTATTCAGACTTTTGATTTGAGTTTGATAGATCTTATCCATATTAGCATTAACCCCAAGATCTCTCACCGATTCATTTCCTTCTTCATCTTCACTGTCTGATATCTCAATAGCTCCCCTGCTTGTTCCTTCCTCATTAGTAGTTCTTCTTCGCTTGGAGGTTGATCCTCCTGTTGTATTTGGCAGTAAGATTGGTTTGTGAGTAGGTGGAAGAGAGTCATCACTTGAGATTTTGAGGTGCCTGAATAGTTTGTTGGGATGCATTCCATAGGGTAATCCTCGAGTTGTTTCGGTGATAGTTCCACTCATTCTAGTTGCCATTAGATAGGCAATGTTTACTTTGATGCCATGTTCCAAGCACCAGATGACAGCAAATTGAGTGGCATGGATGTTGTAGTGATTTCCTGATTTGCAGTTGATGTTGTAGTCAATAACTTTATTCCAAACTTCATACTCAGAGGAAAGATGTCTTCCCAGTACTCCAGACCTCTTAATTTTAGCTTGAGGAGCATTCTCCTTGCACAGTGTATCTATTAATGCC